>NC_063190.1:31670511-31957038 GCF_017589495.1 Alosa alosa | reverse complement strand
TCTGGAGGAAAAGATCAGGCAGTGTGCAAGGAGACCTGCCCTAATAGGCATCATTGGGCCATAAAACCACACAATGATCCAAAACATACAGCCAAACAAGTCAAGAAATGGTTAACAGAGAACAATGTCATATTTCAGAAGGGTATGAATAATTGTGGACACACCATTTTTTATAAAAATGTTAAAAAAGATAAAAACGCTTATTTGCTTTAATTCCATGTTTCTACCACATTGTATTACAACCTATTGGTCATTTTCAGTCAGATCAAAACATATTGGTCAAGAGAAAATCAATATTAAATCAATATTTTGCCAGGGTATGAACAATTTTGTTCTTAACTGTACATATCTGATTTGCCTCTCATCCCATGTAATGTAGTGTAGAGAACAAAACACATTCAATGAAATCTGTAGAATTTTAAGTTTTGAATCATGTCCATGCCCAGTAACCAAGTAACCAAGGACCAAATCAGAGGCCGTTGATAAAGCCGAGATGATTCATAACAGATTCATTTCCTGCATGTCCGCCCGTCACCAGTATTGCCAGTATTGCCCGCGGCAATAAAGCATTTCATTGCAGTATTGCCTGGCAACTAGTTTTCATACATTACCTAAGATTAGCCTACACTAGCTTATCGTCATGACTTGGTGAACAGTGTTTTTTCCTATGTGTTTTTCCTGATGCATTCTACTGTCAGGGACTGACTCAAGAAAATAGTTATAATATATGTTATTATATCCAGTTTCACTCTACATATTGTGTTGATGTAGCCTAGTTTATTGTAAAAGCATTAACTTTCTTTCACAGTGTTTCCTCTTGATTTTTTAGTGGCAGCTGCTGGCTTCAAAATTAGGCAGGCACACAATATTGTCAGGGTACATCAGGATATACGTGCCCTCAGCTAGCTGAATTGCTCACATCATTCAATTTAACAGTAATCAGCAATACCAATCAGCTGTACCTGTCTTTTTATTCCAAAAACATTGTTTTATAGATCTCAGCCTGCATAGTGTAGGCCTACCTTTAAGTGATGTTTGAAATGGCAAAAAAAGATGAACTTTACACTGACAGAAATTTAAACTGTAACTGAGATCTGAGAAGTGGAACATAGCATAGGCCTTCTTCACTTTATGAAGCGAATGGCGGGTGTGTCGGAGGGCTAGTATCAGGGCTGTCTTTCAATACTTAACCCAAAAAGGCCAGTGTAAAACATTTTAATATTTCCTTTGCCCTTCAGCATATACATTTTGCCCCTTTTTGTGCGTTGTAGATCAGCTATGCCACCAAAGAAGAAAAAGGACATACAAAGGTTTTTCATTATGCAAAGTCTAAGCTAGGCAAAGTAACCACACGAATAAACTGGCAACTACAACTGGTAGCCTAACATGACCAGGCTTTCAAATGTGGATTCTACTGTCAAAAAGAAACTAAATTTAACACAATTTTTTTTTATCTATGTCAAACCTACAGTAGGTGCACGGACAAAGTTAAGTGTTGATTTACACGGACAAAGTTAAGTGTTGATTTACAGACGATCATTTTTCGTTCAGTGTAACTTGTATTCAAGCATGCATAATTGAAATGTCCAATATATTTCTTTCAAAGCTCATAGTCACTTCATGTCTATACAATTCAGATCAGAAATAGCTTTTAAAAAGGCAAAACATCATCTGCTGATGGAAGAATATACTCTTTGCAACTCTGCGCACTCTCCTAGTGTGCCGTTACAGAGGGTTTGACCTTTTGGGTTCCACACCTGACATAGTAGAGGAATAAGGGCCGAACAGCATTGTCTCTCAGGCCGTAGATCAGGGGGCTCAGGCACCGAGGCAGAATGAGAACAAAGAGAAAGTTCACGTAGCGCAGGTCCATGAACAGACGACTGCTGCTGCTGGTCATAGCCAGGGCTCTCTATGGTTCCAAACAACAAACTGTTGAGACAAAGTACTAACTGACCAAGGTGCAGTAGGACTGTTCTCTGAGCTTTCTTAGCAGACTCTTTATCTGCTGAGGCAGATCGAGCTGCCACTATAACACTGATATATGTGAAGACGATAATGGCTGTCACAGCCACAAAGAAAAACCCATTGAGCCCTTCAAACACATCTCTCTGCCATGGTGCGAAAATAAACCTCTCTCGAGTACAGAACATGGAGTCTTTAAAAGATGTGGGACTCACTATCAGTGCATATAAGATATCTATCGCAGGACTTATGCAGCCTAAAACCCAGATTATGGCAATCGATACACCTGTCATTTTCTGTGTTGCCATCTCGCTGTGGCGTAAAGGGAAACAAATTGCCACATACCGCTCAAGAGACATCAAACCAAGGTTTAAAACAGAAACACGGGCTGTAGTTGCAGATATGACAACGAACAGTGAACAAACAGCCTTAGGAATCTTCTGCACATTTAAAGACAAAATATAGAGCAGTGATACAATCCACAATTGAACTGTGTCATTGCAAAGCATGTGGGCAAAGAGGATATAGCGAGGCAGCTCTCTAAACACAGGCTTACTCATGAGAGTGTGAAACATGATGCTGTTGATGCAGATGAAAAGCAGGGACATGAGAATGGCCACAACAAGTTTAGACAGCGGCCCCTCATTCAGTTCCACCTTAAACATCTGCTGATGCACCACGGCAGAGCCTTCACTGGACTGATTGGTCGAAGCCATGGCTGTATATCACTGACAATATATACAGACTAATTAAACAAAATATGTCTTAAATAGCTATCAGTATTTGACATTGAGGTTGGACGACCAATAAGGAACGGAGTCCTGGAAATGTAATTAGTTAAAACAAGCTCTTTCTTAAATAGACATAAGCTCTATATTAAATAGACATAATGGCATAACATTGCAGTGGTGTCTTTTGTAATTAACAATATATTTGTTCTCAATGATTTTTGTTTATCTTGCTTACTTTGTACGAAAATGTTCTACTACCTAACACAGTAGTCCTCTGAGGGATATCAAATCGTGTCGCATTATGCATGATTTCTGATACAACAGTAGAACAAATTACAGACTGAAAATGAACAAAGTGGAATAAAAAGCCATCTAATGAGAAAACTAACAGCTAAATTCAAATATCTAGATGATCCGTGTTTCTACGGAAAGATCTTAAACAGTATTATGCATAGCTTTTCATACAATGAGGTATCACAGCATTCCAACTGACAAATGTGGCTTAATGTGAAATGTCAAAAGCCACCAGATTAAACACTCTAAAACTGTGGTGAAAACATCATACAAGAAATCAAAAGTGCCCACATTTATAATGCTGAAATTGACAATTGTTCCCACAACCCTGAGAAAGATTAGAGTACCAGACATCATCCAACCCAACCCACCTGGTGAGTCCTTCTGTGTTCATTTACTTTTATAGGTATCCGAGGTGTGATGCTGGAGGAGTGGGTCTTACTATCTGCATCCCAGAGGTCTTTGTAATCATAGATTATATATTACATAGATTGTGTTTACATGCACATCAGTATCCCAGTTATGAGGATTATCCCGGCTTTGGTCATACTCAGCATATGGTGCTTACATGAATATCAGTATAGGCCTATCTGTTGTAAGGCTTATCCCGGCTTTGGTCATACTCAGGATATAGTGTATACAGGATCGATAACTTCTTTTCAGTCAGCCAGGATAAGATGTACTGTATCTCATCCTACACCGTTGTTCCGATTCCTACAGAATTCAGAACATATTATCTACAGACCAAGTATAACAGATTGGCTCTTTCTGACATTTGATCTTTCGCCCAGTTTTAAGTTTTTAAGTGTCAATTAACATTTGGGGAGTGGCCTATCATGATTTTTTGCCTTTATCTGAACTTAAAGCTCCAGTCCTATTCAAACTTGGTACACATAATCATTACGACATTCTTTGGACACACACTGAATTTTGTGAAATTCTGTCCACAGGGGCGCTGTCCATTTCTCCAATATGTCCAATCTTATCCCAACTTGGTACAGACAATCAATATCCAATATGTCCAATCTTATCCCAACTTGGTACAGACAATCAATATCCAATATGTCCAATCTTATCCCAACTTGGTACAGACAATCAATATGACATTCCTTGCATGGCCACAACATTTCATGAAATTATGTCTATGGGGGGGGTGCGCAACAGCCACCGCACCAAAACAATGCAGCCATAACCGTATAGACACTACATTTTCACCACATTTTCACACACATTTTCACTATAGGTCCACAATCAATGCATGATCTCACAAAACAAAAAACAACAGACCCATTTCTAACCATAGGGGGCCCTATAATAAGCAAATTTACGTTTTTCCTCATATCTCCAGAACGGCATGGAATGTTTCACAAATAATGTTTTCCATTTGTTCCTTCAGAGGTCCTGCATCCAATGAACCCAGCCACACCCATTTGCTTCATTCACATTTTCCCACCATTTTCAAAAACTCAATAGTGAAACTTATCTATCTCCTCCTAGACCTAACTAATCTATCTCCTCCTAGACCTAACTAATCTATCTCCTCCTAGACCGTTGATTCGATTCCTACGAAATCACCTTCAGACCAAGCCTAACAGATTGGCTTCTTCTGATTTTTGATTCGTCGCTCCGTTTTAAAGTTACGCATCAATCCAATTCTGGGAAAGTGGCCTATAACAATTATTTTACCAATATCATACCTTGTAAAGCTCAAATCATATTCAAACTTCATACACAAAATCAATACTGCATCGATGCACACCCAATTTGGTACAATTCGGTCCAAGGGGGCAGTACAGCCCTCACCTTCATTCTGCTAATGGGCACTTATGCCATTTTGCTTGGACCCCAACAATCTCTGCTTGCGGATATATTATTTAGTTGTTTTTGTTCTAACTTTTAACCCTTTCATGAAATTATGTTTCTGCAGTAAAACCGTATCTGCAGCCATAATGATCTCACACAACAGGAATTACCCATTTCTGTCCATAGGGGGTGCTATAATAATCACTTTTACGTTTTTGCTCATATCTCCAGAACTGTACGTAATTTTTCCAAAATTCTTCTTTCTTCTTGTTCCTTCAGAGCTCTTGCATCCAATTAACCCAGCCATGCCCATTTCCATATAGAGGTCTGCACTCCTGCGGTAGACCCGCGGGACCCCCGGGTCCTGACGCAAAAGAGTGCGGCGCGGGACAAATTTTGAAAGCTCTTTGCGGGAGCGGGCGGGATGAGAGAGGTGCGTTTGAGGGTGCGGGACAAACCGATGATTCACTGCACTCCCGCAAATTAAATATGTGTGTAAAATTAAATATGGAAATGATTAAAGTAGTGTTCATAACTATAGTTCAGCTGGATGTTCTGTTACGCAGCATTAAAAAACGGGGTTTAAGCATAACTGACGGATAGCGGGCCTATAGCCTATATTGTCGTTTACGTGGGTTCAATTTGTTCCTGCTGCTCATTGTCAAAACTCAAAAATCGAAAGCATTACAGAGGAAGAGGGCACCAGAGACGAGGCCTACTTCAGTTGTTAGCTTACATTCAGAACCAAGAAACTGACATCTGGAGTCTTTCTCAGGTGTGTGTGCTCCTTTCGTGAGACAGAAAGAAAAGCTGAATAGGCTATCCCTCCTGCATGCGGGCTTTAGCGTGCGGGAGCGGGACATCATGTTCCAGATGCGGGCAGGAGCGGGACTAAAAATGACACATTAATGCGGGAGCGGGACATCATGTTACAGATGCGGGCTGGAGCGGGACAGAATATTGCGGGAGCAGGCGGGCAGACCTCTATTTCCATATTGCCAATTTTCCCGTCCATTTTCAAAAACTCAAAAGTGAAACTAATCTACCTCCTCCTACACCGTTGACCTGACTCCTACAGAATTCAGTACATATCATCTACAGACCAAGCCTAACAGATTGGCTTTTTCTGATTTTTGATTTATCACCCTAAGTTTTAATTAACATTTGGGGAGTGGCCTATAATCAGTGCTTGAATTACGTGGGAGCCAGAGGGAGCCAAGCTCCCTTAGAGTGAGGACTGGCTCCCATGAAAACAACAAAGTCAAAAATCTGAGGGGGTCTCTCATATCTGAAGGTGTTTGGCATTGTAATTTAATCTTAAACAACGCTCATTATCCATCCCTGTGCGATCTCTTACCATTAAAGACGTTAACATATAGGCTTCAGTGCTTGAATTACGTGGTTTAATGGTCCAATGCTGCCTATTGGGGCAGGTCTCTCGGCAGACAGTCTGATCTTCAACTCCACCCCTTGTTTTAGTGTTACTGTTTACTTTGAGAAGTTCACTAGGTCCCATTGTCTGAAAAACACTCAAAACTAATACATTTATATTTTCGACATTGTGGATGGTGTTTTGATGGTTGAAATGTTCACTTCATCTCAAAATGGATCACTTGGTCATCTTGGATACTGATCATGGATCACTCTTCTCCAAATATGCACAACTCAGCTAAACCTTTATAAGGGGACACATGGACAAAGAATTTCGCTTTCACTGTTTTTTTTACCCAGGGACATGGCCTGAGATTGGCATAAAAAAGAAGCATTAAATTCCAATGACACCATGTCCATTTCAAATGTGGGGGTTAGAAAAGTATTCTTTTGGGATGTTTTTCAACTAGAGGGACCTGGTGACCTTCTCAAAGTGAACAGTAACACTAAAACAAGAGGCTACAATGAGATTCTGGAGGAAAAGATCAGGCAGTGTGCAAGGAGACCTGCCCCAACAGGCATCATTGGGCCATAAAACCACACAATGATCCAAAACATACAGCCAAACAAGTCAAGAAATGGTTAACAGAGAACAATGTCATATTTCAGAAGGGCATGAATAATTGTGGACACACCATTTTTTATAAAAATGTTAAAAAAGATAAAAACGCTCATTTGTTTTAATTCCATGTTTCTACCACATTGTATTACAACCTATTGGTATGTGGCAGTGTCATTTTCAGTCAGATCAAACATATTGGTCAAGAGAAAATCAATATTAAATCAATATTTGCCAGGGGTATGAACAATTTTGTTCTTAACTGTACATATCTGATTTGCCTCTCATCCCATGTAATGTAGTGTAGAGAACAAAACACATTCAATGAAATCTGTAGAATTTTAAGTTTTGAATCATGTCCATGCCCAGTAACCAAGTAACCAAGGACCAAATCAGAGGCCGTTGATAAAGCGAGATGATTCATAACAGATTCATTTCCTGCATGTCCGCCGTCCACCAGTATTGCCAGTATTGCCACGGCAATAAAGCATTTCATTGCAGTATTGCCTGGCAACTAGTTTTCATACATTACCTAAGATTAGCCTACACTAGCTTATCGTCATGACTTGGTGAACAGTGTTTTTCCTATGTGTTTTTCCTGATGCATTCTACTGTCAGGGACTGACTCAAGAAAATAGTTATAATATATGTTATTATATCCAGTTTCACTCTACATATTGTGTTGATGAAGCCTAGTTTATTGTAAAAGCATTAACTTTCTTTCACAGTGTTTCCTCTTGATTTTTTAGTGGCAGCTGCTGCTTCAAAATTAGGGCAGGCACACAATATTGTCAGGGTACATCAGGATATACGTGCCCTCAGCTAGCTGGTGCTCACATCATTCCAATTTAACAGTAATCAGCAATACCAATCAGCGGTACCTGTCTTTTTATTCCAAAAACATTGTTTTTATAGATCTCAGACTTGTCTCCACAGATCATTTTATCCAGAGTGCTAAATTTAGTGGTATTTGAGTAGTGGTATTGTCCACAACACGCCATCAAGAGCTTCCATTTACTGTACCATAGGCTATGGTGCGGTATGTTTGTCAACAATATGGCAAAAACTACAGCTACAGTGTCTCCAGCTTTGTGCAAACCAAAAGCATACGTGACATTGATCAGTCAGCCAGCCAGAGTAGGTAGGAGACGCAGCAGGGACCAGTAAACCAGTGGTTTCCTGTGTAGAGAGTTTGTTTCAGTCACTGAAAGGACATGAAAATGCAAAACATGTGATGTTAAATAATAATATAAAACAGATTTAACAGATAGTTAAAACAGATAATGCAAAAGTTAGGGCTGCACGATTATGGCCAAAATGATAATCACAATTATTTTGATCAGTATTGAGATCACGATTATTCATTCATTTTAGTGACAAATACTGTATATATTTTTCCCTAAACATATTGGACTTGCTATCTGACCCAACCATATTCTTCCCCCACATTTACTCCCCTAAATTACTGCAAATATAGACTTGGCTGCGACTTTTGAACAGTTTCTGTGCGTGCTACTTTGTTAATATTTGGGGGACTACTGAGTGAGGGGCTGCGACCGCACAGCCCAGGCTGAAGTGCCGTGAGCAAATGAAGGGCAAAAACAATATATTTAAGGCCGTCACACACGGCCGGTGTTCTGTCAAACTGGGCTACCAGTCAAGTTATGCTACCACGCAAGCGCAGTGGAAAAGGAAACTCACAATCCACTGTTAGAACTAGAAGTTACCACTTACTGTAATTCATATTTCACATTTGACCTAAGAACAAAAAAAAAACATTTTAAAACAAACTCATTAGTAAAATAAGCAGACATTTTCTTGATATACATCTTGCAACACACACACACATAGCCCATATCAATACCCACCCCCCTCTAAGTGTAAGCAGTTGTACTGAGGTGGTGTTAATCTTTCACCTCCACAACAAAAACATTTTCATTGTGTACAGACCATGGGGAACAAGTCACAAGAAGTTTGCTATTTGCAACAGCAGACTAAAATATAACTATATTGCGACTCTACAGTAGCCAAAAATACATAAACCTGCATAGTGTAGGCCTACCTTTAAGTGATGTTCCGAAATAAAAGATGAACTTTACACTGACAGAAATTTAAACTGTAACTGAGATCGAGTGGAACATAGCATAGGCCTTCTTCACTTTATGAAGCGAGCGGGTGTGTCGGAGGCGCTAGTATCAGGGCTGTCTTTCAATACTTAACCCAAAAAGGCCAGTGTAAAACATTTTAATATTTCCTTTGCCCTTCAGCATATACATTTTGCCCCTTTTTGTGCGTTGTAGATCAGCTATGCCACCAAAGAAGAAAAAGGACATACAAAGGTTTTTCATTATGCAAAGTCTAAGCTAGGCAAAGTAACCACACGAATAAACTGGCAACTACAACTGGTAGCCTAACATGACCAGGCTTTCAAATGTGGATTCTACTGTCAAAAAGAAACAAAATGTAACAATTTTTTTTATCTCTTTAAATTTATTTTATCTATTCAGTTCCACCTTAAACATCTGCTGATGTACCACGGCAGAGCCTTCACTTGATTGATTGGTCGAAGCCATGGCTGTATATCACTGACAATCTATGCAGACTAATTAAACAAAACAGTGTTTCCCACAGAATTGAATTATATTTGTGGTGGTAAGTTTGCAGAATTAACTTGAATGCAACAGTTTTTAACAAATTAGTGCAGTGTGGTTATGATGCTAACCAGATTTAAGCACAATTAAGTACAACCTGGAAAATCATTGTGTGGTGGTCAATGTTGATATTGTGGTGGGCTGCCACAAATTAGTCAATGTATGGGAAACACTGCAAAATATATCTTAAATACCTATAAATATTTGACATTGAGGTTGGACAACCAATTAAAGGAAAGGAGTCCTGGAAATGTAATTAGTTAAAACAAGCTCTATCTTAAATAGACATAAGCTCTATATTAAATAGACATAATGGGATAACATTGCAGTGGTGTCTTTTGTAATTAACAATATATTTGTTCTCAATGATTTTTGTTAATCTCGCTTACTTTGTACGAAAATGTTCTACTACCTAACACAGTAGTCCCCTGAGGGATATCAAATTGTCACGCATTATGCACAATTTTTGATACAACAATAGAACAAATTGCAGACTGAAAATGAACAAAGTGGAATATTAAAAAGCCACCAAATGAGAAAACGAACAGCTAAATTCAAATACCTAGATGATCCGTGCTACTACAGAAAGATCTTAAACAGTATTATGCATAACTTTTCATACAATGAGGCACCACAGAATTCCAACTGACAAATGTGGCTTAATGTGAAATGCCAAAAGCCACCAAATTAAACACTGTAAAACTGTGGTGAAAACATCATACAAGAAATCAAAAGTGCCCACATTTATAATGCTGATATTGACAATTGTTCCCACAACCCTGAGAGAGATTACAGTACCAGACATCATCCAACCCAACCCACCTGGTGAGTCCTTCTTTGCTCAGTCACTTTTATCCAAGGTGTGATGCTGGCGGAGTTGGTCTTCCAGCCTGCATCCCAGAGATCTTTGTAATCATATTGTGTTTACATGCCCACCTGTATCCCAGTTATGAGGATTAACCCAGCTTTGGTCATACTCAGCATATTGTGTTTATGTAACGGATGCCAGCTAGCTTAGCTGTGGAACGTTGGTAAACCTCACTCCCCGACGCCTCAAGAGTGCTGCTGGCATGCAAGCCAGTAGCCTGGGCTATTGGCTCAATTGTTAGCACGCTCACCTCCCGATCAGAGGTGCTGTTGTTCGCGGGTTCGAGTCCGGGCGTGTGCAGGGCTGAATCGCACAGGTTCAACACAACGCAGGTTACATTTACATGAATATCAAGATAGGCCTATCTGTTATAAGGCTTATCCCGGATTTGGTCATACTCAGGATATAGTGTATACAGGATCGATAACTTCTTTTCAGTCAGCCAGGATAAGATGCACTGTATCTCCTCCTACACCGTTGTTCCGATTCCTACAGAATTCAGTACATATCATCTACAGACCAAGTATAACAGATTGGCTCTTTCTGACATTTGATTTTTCGCCCGGTTTTAAGTTTTTAAGTGTCAATTAACATTTGGGGAGTGGCCTATAATGATTTTTTGCCTTTATCTGAACTTGTAAAGCTCTAATCCTGTCCAAACTTAGCCTGGAAAATCCAGACCCTGATAATCTAGTTCTGTCATGGGTGGGTGCTACAACCGCCGCACCAACATTGAGTTAAAATGTTGACTTAAAGGAACTATCCGGAGTAAAATGCACTTTAGATCAATTTACGGATGATTGGGAGTACATACGTTGAGTTGACATCAAAATCATGTCATTCGGATGTGTTTTGAGAAAGTTTGATTTTACCGTTTTTTAGTCAAAACTTCGTTAAGCGTGGAAGTGAGAAGGGCATATTATTTCGCCGCTACAGAACGCTATTTTTATACCTCTTCTACAGTTCCAAACAACATTACACTTACGTGGTAGTGGGTAGAGGGTCCCTAAAGCCAAACCGAAGTATCCCGAGGTCTTTATGTGGTTGGATAGAGAGTCCAGAATGAATTCCATCAAGCCAATACCTTTCCAGAAATGTTGCCATGACATGGGGCGCAAGGTTCACTGAGGTGAACGGTTGGACAAACGCAAAATGACAAGGTGTTAACTAAACAATTTAGTAGGCCTAGGCCAGTGGTTCTTAAAGGACAATTCCGGCGCAAAATGAACCTAGGGGTTAATAACACATGTACCCTAGGTTCATTTTGCGCCGGAATTGTCCTTTAAACTTTTTGTCTGGCGACCCCACAAAAAAGTATGGCGAGGTCTGGCGACCCCACTTTCCCCAAACCCATTCTAAGTCCCTACTCAAATACCCCCCTCAAATGTTAACAACTAAATCAAGCAAAAACTAGAAAGCAAAGTCATTTCTTTTATTTATGAACAAGAACCGAGAAAACCAAACAATCACGATTAAACAAGTGTAGGCTGCCGCCATATCAGATCAGGGCCCACTTCTCCGAAAGCATCTTAAGCCTAAGAGCGTCGTAAAGTCCCTCTTACGAACGTCTTAAGATTTGCCGACTGTTTCCCGAAACCATCGTAGCTTAAGAGCATCGTGAAAACACTCGTAGATCTACGAGTGCTCCAGAGTACTCGTTACCGGCTAAGAGCATCTTAACAGTACTTCTCACTGAGGTCACCAACAGGACATACAGAGGAATACATAATCCAATTTACGTTCCCATTCTTTATTGTGTTTACCTGTGATGAATCAGATTTTAGCGTGCAAAATAGCCTACATTTAATGGTCATAATAATGTGATGAAAAGCGGACAAAAATGCAATCAAGTTATGAAACGAGACATTGCCAGAATAGTTATAACATTAGACATTATCTTAGCTAAGTGAATATTTTATTAGGCCTATGAGGTAAAAAGCAGAGAAAGCAACATGTGGTTTAGTCTGTAGCCTACTGCATCAAAATCTAAGCCTACACATTTCCTCTCTTTCTTACTCGACTTCTTTCTTCTCTTCAAACTTGTTCTTAAGTGGCACCGCGAAAAATTATTGCATGGTGCAACAATCTAATCTTAAAATAATTACAATTATTTCTGTCTTTGTGCGGTATATAACCTACTTGGGATGCTTACATGCAGATGTCAAAGTGTTTCTATTTTCGTATTGATGTGAATTAATGTGTAGATCCAAAGTTTAAATGGTAGGCCTATAGCTGTGGCGTGCAGTCACCTGACATCACCGTCAAATCAGAGGATATTTCAGAACTATTGCGTGGACAGCTCCCTTAAGAGCGTCTTAAGAGCAGTGCATGTGGCGTTCATGCTTCAAGACGAGCATGTTAGGGAAACAGTCGGAAAAACCAAATGATCGTAAGATGAATCAGGCGTAGAAAACCCTCTTAAGAGCCAAATGTCTCCGTGCAGTCACCTGTTCAAATCAGAGGGAAATTAACGTGGGCCCTTAAGAGCAGTGCATGAATGCGTGCATGTTCGGGATAGAACAGTGGGACTCAGATGGAAAAACAATACCCATTAACATGACACATGAAGATGAATGCCATCAGTGAAGACCTCTCCTGACCACCAACACTGTGGCACCCACCCAGCACACACAGCCCTTATTGGCCTGACTTTGCACTAGTTTTTTTTTATTGACTGTCTATGCAATAATTTCAACTGCACTTATTTACACAATGGGCCTGGCAAAATTGGTAAAATACGCACACACACAAGCACGCACACACACATGCAGCATTAGGCCTACACCGTTACATTAATTATATTTATGGCGATAACAATAACAATATTTTTTTATTTGCCTTTTCTGGTTTACTATCTTTAACCATTTCAATGGGAAGGGTGGGCATGCTTCCGTGAACATAGCAAGTTAATTCTAGGAGGAATGCTGCATACGGCGACAAGGAGATTTTCCTCCACGGTGCTGAGCCCACATGTATTTTGAGATGTCGTTTCATTTTGACAGGTTTTAAGCTCTCATTCGCCAAAACATCGCCGCAAATCACACATTGTGGGTGGTCGAGGTTATCTTTAACTTGGCAAGTGAATGCATATTCCAGAAATTCTTTCTGATAAAGCCGACGCGCCGTTTGTTCTTTTTTAGTCTCACCGGCTTAGACTTGTCCCATCTGAGGATCACGGAGGAGTAGACGGAGGCTCACGGAGGAGCTTAATTTTTTAAGCAGAGTTTGAGTTTGCATAGTGGGAGCAGATAGTTACATTGTTTCTATCAGCGGACCAGTAGCCCATAGACTGAACCAGGTCTCGTTGAAAGACGAAAACATTTCTCTCTCTTCTCTTAACTGCGTGTAAATAAGAAAAAGGCAGAAAAGGCCAATATTATTTTCCTTTGTTTCACCTAATAAACTAAACCTAAAACCTAAACCACGACCCCACGGAAGTTTTTGGCGACCCCTAGTTTAAGAATCACTGGCCTAGGCCTAAGAGACAGGCTTTGTGGTTAAAACTATGAAAACCAGTAACGTCACTGACCAATGATATACTTCCTTGTTCAACTTTCATTTTCAAAGTTAAAGGAACCATATGTAAGATTGTGGCCAAAACTGGTACTGCAATAACTTTCAAATTACTGTAGAGCGGTGCATCCCCTCCCCCTCCCCCCTGACTCGAGGTTGCCAACCCGGATGCCGAAACACTACTGACTTTGTGATTAGTAGATAGGTGGAGGGTCGCGCATCAGGCCAAAACACAACACAACATGACAAAACACAACATCAACATCAGTTGAGGGCTGCAACTTCACTTTTTAAATGACAATATCCTGGCCGGACTACTGTTGTCAGTGATATAAGTATTTGAAATGAACATGATTTCTTAATGTCTAGTGACATATAATTTATACCATTTTATGATTAATTGAAATACATTTCTTACATATGGTTCCTTTAAGAATAGCACAAGGTTACGATGTGCGCTCAATTTTATTTTGCGTATTTGAACAATGATATAACGAAACACTCCGAAAATGGGTTTTCCCATTGTTGAATATGAATCGTGCACATGAATTATACTTTAGCCACTGACTGTTATTTAGGCTACCTTAAGTTAGTATCTTGTAGTCACAACAAACAAAAAATCTGAGACATTTTCCTGTTTCTATATTCTGTTTATGTTGGCTATTTGTGAATGTATCTGCACAATGCATATTAAAAAAGATAAACTATGGTACGTTTCAATACTCTTCATCTAATGACATAGAAAACATGATGAATTGAATCCACATCCTTTCACTATGCGCAACTTTATCCATTTACCTAAAACCGTGAGACTGAAAGCTAATTTCGTTCACATTCTTCTGAAAGTGACAGGCACTCAATTAGACATAGCCTATACACCACTAATGTGATGAAATTAAGTGTATCATAATAATTTAAATATCAGTATGATGTAAATATGTTTAGTTATTAGTAATTAAATGCAGATCATAAAATACTATACATTTATTAACAAAATATATAAAGTATATGAATTCCAAAATATGAAATAGGAACTTATGACATAAGCCATCACTTTCTATGTGTGTGTGTGTGTGGAGGGTCAATCAAAGTCTAGGATCACCACTGATGTGAATGATCACACAATATTCAATATGTATTTCATGATGCTGATATCATGAAATAAAGCTCAATCTAAAAAATAATAATAATATGGAACCTATATCATCAAATAACACTACATTTCACATAGAACTACATCTTATTGTGTGTGAGTGTGTGTATATACTGTATATATATAGATCACCACTCAGGTGTAATATAAGGCAAGAGTATACTGTAGGCTGAATAAGTATGCATAAACAAAACAAAAACATGATCATGCACTTGTCCAAAACAGCCTGCTCTGTCCCTGGGCCATGATCTGTTTTATGGGATCATATTGGGATGCCAGACACTACTGTTGAGCCTTCTGGAGGTGTTGCAGGCCTTAATTCAACTAAACACAGATGATGGAAGGTGCCTGCTTGGTAGCCCCAGTGAAAGGCTCTCAGTGATGCGTTGGTTATTTGGTTGGGCATCCAGGCTACTGGCAGCGCATGTGGTACAGTGAAGGAGGGCCGTTACGGAGACTAGGTACAACACGCGGCGCTTTGTGACTGCCGCCAGCCAATGTTGTTGTATCCTGCGCCATGTTGTATAATGTTAGATAGACTTGGTTGTTGATTGGCCCCTATGGGATATCATATATATACAGAGGAGTTTAACACCTCTCCTGTGTCTGTTTCTATTATATCATTGGGGCAGCCGTGGCCTACTGGTTAGCACTTCGGACTTGTAACCGGAGGGTTGCCGGTTCGAAGCCCGACCAGTAGGAACGGCTGTAGTGCCCTTGAGCAAGGAACCTAACCCCTCACTGCTCCCCGAGCGCTGCTGTAGCAGGCAGCTCACTGCGTCGGGATTAGTGTGTGCTTCACCTCACTGTGTGTTCACTGTGTGCTGAGTGTGTTTCACTAGTTCACAAATTGGGATAAATGCAGAGACCAAATTTCCCTCACGGGATGAAAAGAGTATATATACTATACTATACTACTATATCATAAGTCCATCTGCTAATAGAAGGATATACTCTATTTTATTGAAACAGTCTCCTAGTGTGCGGTTACAGAGGGCTTGACCTTTTGGGTTCCACACCTGACATAGTAGAGGAATAAGGGCCGAACAGCATCGTCTCTCAGGCCGTAGATCAGGGGGCTCAGGCACCGAGGCAGAATGAGAACAAAGAGATAATTCAGGTAGCGCAGGTCCATGAACAGACGACTGCTGCTGGTCATAGCCAAGGCTTTCTCTATAGTTCCATACAACAAACTGTTTAGACAAAGTACTAACTGACCAAGGTGCAGTAGGACTGACTCTGAGCTTTCTTAGTCGAGTCTTTTTCTGCTGAGGCAGATCGAGCTGCCACTATAACACTGATATATGTGAAGAAGATAATGGCTGTCACAGCCACAAAGAAAAACCCATTGAGCCCTTGAAAGAGAGTAACTTGCCATGGTGCCATAAAAAACACCTGCTGAGTGCAGAACATTGAGTCTTTAAAAGATGCGGACTCTGTACCAGTGCATATAAAATACCTATCGCAGGACTTATGCAACATAATATCCACATTACAGCAATTGAAACAACTGTCATTTTCTGTGTTGCCATCTCACTGTGGCGTAAAGGGAAACAAATAGCCACATAGCGTTCAAGCGACATCACACCCAGGTTTACAGCAGAAATGCGAACCATGGTCGCCGACATGAGAACGATCAGTGAACAAACAGCCTTAGGAATCTTCTGCAAATTTAAAGATAAGACGTAGAGCACGGAGACAAGCAGCATCAGAACCGTGTCATTGCAGAGCATGTGGGCAAACAGGATATAGCGAGGCAGCTCTCTAAACACAGGCTTACTCATGAGAGTGTGAAACATGATACTGTTGATGCAGATGAAAAGCAGGGACATGAGAATGGCCACAACAAGTTTAGACAGCGGCCCCTCATTCAGTTCCACCTTAAACATCTGCTGATGCACCAGGGCAGAGCCTTCACTGGACTGATTGGTCAAAGCCATTGCTGTATATGATTTACAATCTATACAGACTAATTAAATAAAATATATCTTAAATAAACATCAACATTTGACAGAGGTTGAACAATTAAAGGAAATCTCAAGAGTCCTGGAAATGCATTGAAATGCACCAAATGCACTTTAACAAGAAGTTACAACAGCCCATTGTATGTTTACACACACTTAATGATTATATATCAGTAGCTTTTTCTAAATTATGTGTAACAGTACCTTTAGACATGAACATAAAACACCAAAACCTCATAGATCAATGAGTCATGCATAATGTAAATCATTCTGACTTTTTCCTCTTAGTCTGTTAAAGTTTTCCTCTATGTAAAGATGTGTGTATCTCATGGGCTGCTCCCAAAGATACCATGGGCTGGCCAGAGGGCACCAGTCATCCTCTGAATAAAGGACACATCCAGTCTTCGGGTGGCGGTGTTCACCCGGTCCTAATCATGAGCATCTGTGGTGAATCTGATTAGTGTCAGTGTTAAAAACCTGGGCCTAGGCCCTGCCCTACACATACTTCCCCCCGCCCCCAATCAGGGATGCACGTTGTGCTTCTAAAAAAATATCCCCATTTTTAAGGAGAATTCCGGTGTGATATTGACCTAAAGTGTGTTGAAACATGATACCGAGTGTGAACGTATGTCTCATAGCTCATCTTGGCTTGTCCCCTGCACTCCAAAATCTGGCGCTAGTTAGCCGATGGTACCAACAGGTTTTCAAAGGGGGTGCCTCGGGCATCATGCAAATAAATCACTGTTTTACACCATTTACAAGGCTCAAAGTAGCTCCATACTTCATTGGTAGACTTCCGAGGGCCTTGACATTTAAAACGAGACATTGAGAAATTTGAAAAAGCACTGGTAGTGTACTTACAAAACGATTTATACAGACAGTATCTTCATGGAGTTTAGCGTTTGCAGCCATCTTGAATTTAGTCACGATAAGTCGAGCGACGAGTATGAATGAACAGGTATAATAAGGCAGTGTTTTTCAACCACTGTGCCGGGGCACACTAGTGTGCCGTGAGAGATCATCAGGTGTGCCGCAGAAAATTACCCAAATGTCACTCACTGGTCCAGAAAAGCAACTGTTGCATCAAATAATTTATAACCACATGCTCTCATTGATTGTATGATTGCACTATTTGTGGTATGCAGGCATTGTACGGGGGGCCCCATATCCAGTATTCACAGAATCATCACATATCCAGTTTATAACAACAATTAAATTAGATATAGTCACCTACAAATGGAACAGAGGGCGCTTGTTTTATTGAGCAGGTCTTGCATAGAAGCCATAATAAGGCCATATCTGTGTATTATTTGAAATTTTAGGCTATGGTATGTTTATTTTTTCTTCACACAGGATGTTAGTGTGCCGTGGGACATTTTAAGTGTCAAAAGTGTGCCATGGCACAAAAAAGGTTGAAAAACACTGTAATAAGGGAACAGATTCCAAAAAATAATTCCGTGGAAATGCATGGATTCCAGTTTCTGCTACTGGAAGAAACTGGAATCCATGCATTTCCACAGAATTATTTTTGGAATCACACCGGAATTCTCCTTTAAGATATTAGTTATGATGCAGTGGATCAACTACCAGGTGCCATGATTGATGTGCCTTTGAAGCGGCAGAGGTCTCCACTGACAGTTTTCACCTTTCCTCGCTTCTGTCAGTAACGGCTCCTACACACAGTTGCGTGCGTTGCAGTGCTGGAGACGCATCCCATTCACTTTACATGGGCTCACGTCATCCGTTGTCAAACTGAATTGTGGGTCCGTTGCGTTGCGTTTCTCCCTTCACTCGCGTTGAGAAGTTCAGCTGTTGCTGCACCGACAGACTGCACCAGCCAATCAAGTCAATCGACGGACGGCACCAACCAATCAAATTACGGTTATACTTCAAGTAATTTGCATAGCTACTGTCGGGAACACCCACTGGCATGCGTTGACGGAACGCAACTGTGTGTAGGAGCCATAATACTCACAAGCTTCAATAAGAGCACAGCCATCCCAGTCCCAGAGAAACCTAAATGGCTGTCACCCGCTTGCACTCACCTCGTTATTAAGTGCTTTGAGTGGATAAGCAAAGCTCATATTACATCCTTCCAGCCCAGCCCGACACCTTTAGACTCACTCCAGTTCACCTACAGGCCAAACAGGTCCCGATGCAATAGCACTTGCACTCCACCCTCCCACCTGCCAAAGAAAAGCCTTTATGTGTGGAGGCTGCTCATAGATACAGCTTATGGCCTCCTTACACCAAACAACTCTAACAAGATTTGGGAAAGATTTTTGAAGTAGCTTGTCCTGGATACTAGCGCCCGTTCACAGTGTGTCCCATTGCAGACAACTCCCCATCCCGTAGTGGAGCCCATAGTGTCCCCTGCGCTAACAAATTGGGGGGACCTTTTCTAGAGACAAATACTGTATTTGAAATGGCTGCATGAGCAACAGCCCCTGTGGTAATGACTGCCACAGATGCCATTGTGGTGTCAAATTATAATTAACTGATTCAAACTCAGAAGAATTAGATTAGATAGATAGATAGATAGATAGATAGATAGATACTTACTTTATTGATCCCCAGGGGAAATTCAAGGTCTCAGCAGCAGCATACATACAACACAAACACATTCTTTAACAGCAGAAAGAGTAATTAAAGTATATAATATAAAAACACAACTAAGCAGTAAGGACAGTAGAAGATAAAGAATATGCTAAATATACTAAAATATAAATTATACTAACACTTAATACAATATATAAAAATATACTAAAATACAAATGACAAAAATACAAATTATACTAACACTTAATCTAAATCAATTCTAAAAACAGTATCCACAGAACTGCACTAGTATTTATTCATTTATATATTTTAACTATTTATGTAACTACAATTTAACTTATATTGTCTGTTGCTGTGTGTTTTTATGTCGCCAGAGTGCCAAAGATAAATTTCCAGTGTATGTACATTCAGTGGACAATAACGTTTTTATCTATCTATCTATCTATAGTGGTGATTAATAAATCAGAGGTGCTTGCAATGACTGAGGCAGGGACTGAGCCTGTGATTCTCTGTGCATAGTAAGGTATGGAAAGGTAAGAATTGTGACAAAGCAACAGGATACTGCAGATGGTGTAGCTTTAATCCAATACAGAGCATAGGTTCATGAAGCCAGCTGCTTCTGACTTTCTGTACATAGTTCTTATACCTTCTCATGTCGTCACTTGTTTGTGTGAACTCAGAATAGAAAATATCTCCTGTGTCGTCTTTTACCACATTAGGAAGTACATACAGTATGTGCCTAGGTATTTTCCTTCTAATGACCTCTGATTCTGCTGAACAGCCGCTGAGGATGACCATTCTCCCTAGGCCTCTATGCTCTGTATAGGTCTGTAATTGTCTTACTGCATACCTTTGGCTAAACTTATCCCTGCTGTTTACCACATCACCCTCAGACAGTGTTCCCAATGTACAGAACATCTTTTGGTAAAACTACAGAATATCTTTTCATGAAACCACATAAAAACCCACGACACCATCATGCCCAAAAACCTCTGGCAAACAAGAGAAGTCATCCTCTAACCTAACCTGAACAACACAAGACCTGATGGTCTTCACCCTCTCTTGACCTGCATTCTCTGTCCCACAGGGGACTACCTGAATAGCAGCATTTTGTAAGAGAGAGTTTGTCTCCCTTTGCAAAAGGGGAATTTCCTCGTGTGGGACTACAGACAATATTGTCGTCAAGGGCAGATGGTGAGCATCTGAGTGAGCAGCTTGGCCTGGTACCTCTGAAGCAGTGGCGCAGTGTTGATGGAGTATGATGGAGTACGCCGAACCCTGCAAGTATGCTGAACCCTGCAAGTATGCTGAACCCTGCGAGTATGCAGAACCCTGCAAGTATGCTGAACCCTGCGAGTATGCAGAAAACCCTGCGAGTATGCTGAACCCTGCAAGTATGCTGAACCCTGCAAGTATGCTAAACCCTGCGAGTATGCTGAACCCTGTGAGTATGCAGAAAACCCTGCGAGTATGGAGAAAACCCTACGAGTATGCTAAACCCTGCGAGTATGCAGAAACCCCTGCAAGTATGCTGAACCCCGCGAGTATGCTGAACCCTGCGAGTAGCTCCACTTCTGCCTCACGTTTAGTTATCCTTGGCATCATTACAGCAGAAAACTCGTTTAGTTATCCTCGGCATCGTTACAGCACAAAACTCGTTTAGTTATCCTCGGCATCGTTACCGCACAAAACTCGTTTAGTTATCCTCGGCATCGTTACAGCACAAAACTCACAGGAGGGACTTCCAGTCAATCCTGCCTCTGCATGTTCTCTGCTCAGGCAAACAATGCATCGTCAGTGTCATTCTCCTTTCTCACTGTGCCTACATTCCAGGTACATCTGTCTCAACATGCTGAGAAAATTAAAAGAAGTTTAAGATAAAATACAGACCAAGTTCGCTCTACCGAGACCGTAAAAAGACCAAAGCGAACAGTTAACTCACATTAGCTAATCAGGCCATCAGTAGACTTGCTAAGAACTGGCAAGATGGCTACAATAGTGGTTTTTTTTTAAGGCTCAGTCATTTCAAATTGGTGTTAAAGTTTGGTTTTCACTTACAAGTTGAAGTTTAGGGTCTATAGAACAATTTGAGTCCGAGTGTCAAACACACAGATAAAAAATGGCCTCTGGGGGGCGCCGTAAAATATATAAACTGCTACAACTTTTCATTAGATTATCCAATTTTAACATATGAGGTATGTATGGATTCAGAATTAAAAGGATAAACTGGTGTGCTAAGCATTTGGTTACCAGATTTAAAACACACTTTAAAATAAACACACTTCTAGCCCATGGACAGCAAAATTGTGCTTTTTTTAAGGGTGTAAATCCAAGGAACTTTGATTTGTCCATTAACCTCACATTGCTGGTATTATAGCATAGGGTTTGGTGCCAAAAAGCAAAGATATTCTACAAGGTAGTGTGCAAAAGTGGAAAAATTATAATGTCCGCAACACTGCTTATGATTATTTAATGCACAACAGGCAATGTTTCGACCCTACTGGGTCTTCTTCAGGCAAAAGTGGACCACATAAACAATACAACATTATAAAACATTTTTAGGCTGATGATTGATCTCTTTAACAAGAAATTGTGCCTAAAATTCTCGAAATTGTCCACTTAAAAAAATAATACTTCAATATCAATACTATCAATTCATGCCTATTAGTGTGCTTGAGTGTAGGCCTAGCCTGCTCTGCCAGTTCTTGTCTACGCCCATTCAGAGCACAAAGTGCAGAGATCTCTGTTAAATCAAGTTTAATAGACTTTTACATAGTACCAGCTGAAGTCTGTAAGGCCTTCCGTAGCCTATGTAAGTGTGAAGAAAAGAAAGGGTAAAAGGATCAGATAGACAAACAGACAGGTGAGTGTGTGTGTGTTTGTGTGTGTGTGTGTGTGTGTGTGTGTGTGTAAGAGAGTGAAAGAGAAAGAGAGACACTACCAGTGACAGTTGGCTGTTGATAGCTGGCAGTGATAGAATTTAGAATATCAAATAACCTGAAGCAATTAGTGCTCTGTGCTTCATGGTTGGTGATATTAGTGACCTTCTAGCCTTTTACATTTGAGCAAGCACATTTTCATAGTTAATGGTGGCACAGTCTAGTTAGGTTATATTCTGAGGTGTGTATTTCTGTTAGTCAGGTAATGGTACACATATTCTAAAAGAAACAGATTTTGGGCTATGTATCCAGTGGCAGATATGTGTGGACTGGTGAATGACCCATCACTAGAGACATATGCCAAATTTCTTGTATTTATCCATGAGAGAGTATGGAGATGGTGATCACGGATCAGCCAATGATTACATTGTTACAGTGCATTTATTTTACAACAGAACAAAGCAGTTTGGCACAGGAACTGCAACAAATCCACCTGTAACAGTGAGCATCTGCAGCATGCTAAGATTTGCTACTAGAAATCATGTGAACCAGGCAGGACTCAGAAAAGACGTGGTAGACCATCTTCTGAACCTGCAGCAACACCTGCAACTGCATCAAGTCCATCTAGAGGGACTTTGTACACTTGTTCAGCAGCAGCTGCTGCAAATCATAGATAAGTGCTTCTTCTGTCAGAAGCAGACAAAAGAGCGTCTTCATGAGGTATCCTCTTTCAATGCAGGTAACCAACCAAGAGATATAAGTAATATTTTGAAGTCAATGACTTTTAACAGGTAGCCAGTGTAAAGATGCTAGGATAGGGGAAATATGTTCATATTTTGTATGTGAGTGAGCAGCTGCATTTTGTATAAGCTGTAAGCTCTTTAGACAGGTAACATTACAGCCAGCGTAATAGCATTGCAATAGTCTATCCTTGAGGTGACAAAAGCATGGATTAATTTCTCGGCATATGGTAAGGATAAGGACTTCCTTATCTTTGAAATGTTCCTTAAATGGTAAAATTAAGTTTTGGTGATCTGTTTGTGATTATTTAGTGCTAGGTCCTGGTCAATTATAACTCCTAGGTTTTTGACACTTGTGGATGAGGTCAGTGGAAGATCACTATAT
This sequence comes from Alosa alosa, assembly GCF_017589495.1. NCBI lineage: Eukaryota > Metazoa > Chordata > Actinopteri > Clupeiformes > Clupeidae > Alosa > Alosa alosa. The sequence goes on along the minus strand of NC_063190.1, from coordinate 31,933,543 downwards.
GTAGCCTGTGATGTGGATAGGATATCCCTCATCTTTTTAGAACCTAAAACCATGACTTCTGTTTTATCTGAGCAGGAAATTATTTGTCATCCATGTCTTTATATCTCTTATACATGTGTCAAGTTTGGCTAACGGAGTTAATTCATCAGGTTTTATGGAGAGGTATAGTTATGCATCATCTGCTAAACAACAGGGGCCCCAGTACTGAGCCTTGAGGCACTCCATATTTTACCATAATCTGAGTAGATGGTTTATTATGGACCTGTAAATTTGTTGACGGTTAGGAAGGTATGATCTAAACCAAGCGAGTGTTGAGTCTTTGATGCCTGTCAAATTTTCAAGCTTGACTGTTATCTTATCTGTTATCTGTCATAGTTATTGTAGAGTGGAGTATTGGAATAAATGTTAGCCCTATGGTCTTCTGTGTTAGCCTCTTTGTTCCTCATATATTATTATTTTATTATTATTATTATTATTATTATTATTGATTTACTTTCTTCCAGATATAAAGTTCTTTTGTGATTTCTTTTGTGAATAAAATTATGGCTTGATTGAAAAAAGTTGGTACTCATGATTCAAATTCATAAACTCGAAGTTGGGTGCTTAATATCACATCGGCTTTATGCAGCCATATTTGTGTATGGGTATCCTAGGTATCTTTGTGCTTCAGGGATATTCTGAACAACGATCTTAAATCGAGTTGAGTGATTACCCAGGCTTTATTTACATTAACTTTAAAAATGATGTTTCATTGCAACTTTGAGGGCATTTCCACCCTTTATCTAAAAAAACCACAATTTTGCTGTCCATGGGCTAAAAGTGTGTTTATTATAAAGTGTGTTTTTAATCTGGTAACCAAATGCTTAGCTCACCAGTTCCTCATTTTAATCCTGAATCCATACATACCTCATATGTTATATTTGGTTAAACTAGTCAAAAATTGTAGCAGTTTAAATATTTTGCAGCGCCCCCTAGAGGCTATTTTGTTATCTGTGTGTTTGACACTCGGACTCAAATTGTTCTATAGACCCTTCACTTCAACTTAGAAGTGAAAACAAAACTTTAACACCAATTTGAAATGACTGAGAAAAATTACACATACATACGACCCCACTACAACCTTGGTAATTAACTTCCAAAGTTTGCTCCAACTCGTGGCAGAAGTTAAGCAACGAATGTCTCGAAACTGAGAGAGAAAAAGGCCGTAAAAAATAATTGGGTGAAAAGTTCACTTCAGAATGATCACTTCAGTAAGCAAAGTATGGCGTCAGTCATGACTATGGGTCGGGCTTCCCATGTGTTAGACATTCTGAATGCAGCTCAGGAGAGGTGTATGAGGATATGGGGCACTTAGGCCCTGTCCCCATCTCAGCTTGTTTGTTGAGGTGAACTTCATGAAAGATGCGTCTTAGGCTTAATATTATAATAAATTAGGAGATGTAAACGGAACAGTTCTAAAAAAACACCACTGCTCAAAGTCATCTCCTCCTAGACTACGAAAAAGCGGCCTTTTTATCCCAAACAGACAAGCCTCCACCAGGTGTTTCCCAAGTCCAAGGGAATGTTGCGTCTGAGGGAAACGAAACATAAAAACAAGCCGAGAGAGCACACTCTTCATACCAGGACTCTAATCTGGCCAACTACGCATATGACAATGTTATAAGAACTGTCCCTCATATAGGAGCCAAACCCATGATAAACCTGAGGGATTACCATACTTTGAGAAATGTTGTAGTTAAGAATCTGGTGTAACAGTTCCATGTTTATTGTGTTTTATTTTATTTTTTTCAAACCTAACATTCAACCCCACAAACATATGTATACCCACTCAGTAACAGACAATAAAGCCCTAATCAGTCATTTAGCAGTGCTTGTGCATGAACTAATTCTAGATCATGAGGTGTTTTGGAGCATTGGTGAGTGCAACAGAAACCTAATGTCTTTAATAGTATTTTCCCTGGAAAGGTGCTCTAAGTGATGTTGGGTAACCTCACTTCTGTTGACATTCAAGCAAAACAGAGAGCTAGCTCGCTACTCCCCCCATTTCCGTCCCGTGTAATTGATACTCTCCTAAACATGCATCTTGTTGGCGATTGGCTGGAACAGTTTGTTATGTTTTTATGGTCCAGGCTGGACCAAAGTTTTTGTTGTCGTTTTTGGAGCCTGGGCTGTCCACAGAGACCGTGTTTTTTTACAGTGTATTCAGGGCACAGGCAGCTAGCGGATGGTGAAGTGATGTTTGCTGTATGTGATGTTTTACTTTAGAAACCGCATAACTCACTTAGAGCACCTTTAAATATCACATCACTTAGAGCACCTTTAAATATCGTTTGTTTCATTCACAATGATCAATTTATATTACATAACATTACATTACATTAGGCTGACACATTTTTAACCAAAGCGACTCAATTTCAATTCAATGTCACAATTTTTGGCAGTGTGTAACAATTATGTATCACCTACAAACAGAATAACACTTAAATTCTGGTGTCATTTATGAAGAAATGTCACACTTATTCATATGAACATCCAATTATTAGCATGAAATCCTACAACTATAGCAAATTGCAGACTCAATAATAAAACCCTATATAATCAGTCTTTGATATGATAACTGCCAAGTCATTTTTGGCTGAGGACAAATAAAGTGAAATATATATATATATATATATATATTTCTTTGAGAATGCTATGATTTACAAATCATGTCAACCCTATATTGAGAATAGTTCTAAGACATCATATCAGCTGTTGAAGGAGAGAAATGTAGCTATGTCATGGAAAATATAAGCACATTTGGAATTGTACGTCTCAAAAAAGTTGGGACTATGACAAAAAAGGCTGGTAAAGTGGTGTAATGATAAAGACAACATAATTCTAAATTATACATCATAAAATCTGTAATTCTACAACAGAATAACATTTTGTGTCTTCAGGCATACATTTCTAATAGCATTTGTGAAGACATAATAAAATATAGTCGCAAACGGCAGTAGCGGGCCCGAGCACCTGCGGTCCGCAACACATGGTATTTCGGAATGCAACAATGCCCTCACATGTGGTGCATGCGTCAAATGCACGTATCTGATTTGTGTGCTATTTGTTTTTGCACGTTTTATACACCGGAAACACTTACTCACTTCCTGTTGGATGTGATGTTTTACACCAATGATATTCACTAGGTGGCGCTATACACAAATATGTGGGGTACAATGATGTGCTTCCAAGTAACCAATTTATGACATACATTTCCTGATATGGTGTGCAACAGCTGACAAAAACTCCGTCAGCCTACCCACTGGGGTGGGGGGGGCATGACCCCCCTCCCCTTATATTCATCTTAGGGAGGTCCATATCCCTACCAACTCTTGTGTGTGTGGGTGAAACTATTTGCTGACCACAAGACTCAATTACATAAGGGGGCGCTATGGAGTCCCTGGGACACTTGGGGCCAAATCTCTGTCCCAGAGTAGGGGAGATATGAGGGATGATATGGTTGCCAAATTTCATGATTTGATGCCAGTGGGAACCATTTTGACACATTTTGTGTTTATTCAGCGAAATATTTAAATTGATTGTGTCACCATTTCGACACATTTCAACATCAACAATCCCTTCTCTAATTATCATCAACAACATCTTGACATCATGTATTCTAATTTTGATATGGTTCTGATGAACCACCTAGGGAAAGTTTGTCAAAATGTATCATGTGCCAATAAAACAAAATAGACAGTTGTTACTTGTGTATGTATATGTCTGTGTGTGTATGCGCAAGTGAGCGTGTGTTTCTGTGCGTGTGAAATCATACCCTGCTATTTGCCTGTGTGTGTGTGTGTATGTGTCTGGTGCCCCTTCCTGGAGGAGTGAGGTCGTGGCTGGGACTGCTGAGGGCCTGTGCAGGTTTCATCTTCTGAGGGCATGTGCTCCTTACAAACCTTTGAGAGATCCCTCCACCACCCTACAGGCACTCCATGTCCTAACTGCACATGATGCAGGCGAGTGTTAGCAACAAAATCGTCTTGAATACATTGTTTTCAATTGAAAAAAAGTGGACGTGACTCATGTCAATGCAGCGCAATGTTCTGAGCAGAACTTTTGTGGAACGCGCCATTTGTTTCTTTTTCTGTCACTCATGCTGTCCTGCTATTTTGAAGGAGAAGTATGATGCAATAGAACTGCATGTATGATGGATTGAGTGTGGACAGAGAGCACTCAATGCTACGCCATAGTCGGATGCTTGTATGCAGTTAGAATAAGATGACAGACTTTAGGGCCCCAGCGGCCACCAGCAGCTTTCTCCACAGCTGTTCAATAGACCTCTGAAGTTTGCCTACAAAAAAAGCTACCATTTTTGTCCATACAAGGAGATCCGGTGTCTTGAGATTTTTCCAAACGTTTTCCTCTACACACTTTTGTCCTTCGAGCGGATACTGTGATCTCCGGTAGGTCAATACGACACACTTTGATTTTTGCTACCTCAGAGCTAACTTGCAATGCAACTTACCATAGGTAGTTAGCTTTAATTAACACCTGGATCTCCTTATATGAGCAAAGATGGCAGCTTTGGGTGCTTTTTAGATGAAATTCAAAGGTCTATGGGACATGCCGCTGCGAGGTGACCAAAGACCTTTGACAGACACTTGGTGCTAGGGGACACTGGATTGATAATCACTTTCCAAAATGACTTGGTAACCAGCCAATTTAAAGTAAAAACATAGTACCATTTGTTATGGTTATGGTTGTGGTTACACTTGTTGCACTGACCCTACACTGTGGAAAGCTCTAAAGCTCCTGGCACCAATATCACTGATGCTAAATGGCTGACGCCAAGCCTCTGAAACCTGATCCTGGACTTAAGGAACATTAGAACACCAGTGACATTTCCCAAGTTTTCTGCATAGTTTTCTGCAAGTTTTCTGCACACTAATTATTAAGTGTGTGTGTATTTTGGAAGAAGCAGGTGTTTAGGGATGCTGCTGTAGGCCTTGTTATTATTATGGGATATAACTTACATCCTCCCAAAGCAGCTTGTCTGCATTTGACCTCACTCAGACTGTACTCAACAGATGGAATTAAATTAAGTAAAGCTGCCCATGTATCACCAAACTACAATAAAGTCATAATTCAGCCACATCATAACACAAAGTTTGCAATTTGACATCAAACCATGGAATACATTTTTTTTCATTTGATTTTTTTTTTTTTTTGTATAACTTACATTATTGTGTGACGAAGGAAGAATTGTGATTTATTTCTCCTTTATGCTTAATTTACCTATTTAAATGTTAAAATAAAATAAAGTTGTATGTTGTAAGTTGTAATAAATCAAGATTTCCTCACAGGCCCGGTACAGAGTGGCTGTGGCATGTCCACAGCTGACAGCAGACTTGCCTGTTCTGCTCCTGGGGCTTTGGGAAGTCTGGAATGACCCCATCTGCTTAAAGCCAGAACACATTTAGGCCATCAAGGGTTTTAGAATTATACTTTATTTTCAAACAAGATACCAAATAGCTCTGATAGTGTAACATCAAGCAGAGTGAAACAGTTTGAGTGTATAGATGTGTAATGCTGTGTTCTGTGTACACTGTGAAGCGCTTTGAGTGTTGAGAAAAGCGCTATATAAATGTAACGTGTTGTTGTTGTTGTTGGAATGCTGTGTTCTGTGTACACTGTGTAATGATGTGCTTCAGTGCACTTCTTATTGTTTGGGTATGTTAAACTACACCACACTCAGAGAAGAGGGAGGTTGTCATGTGGGTAACTACTTGAGTAAGAGTGTTAAGTTCATGTGCAGAGGAACAAAGAAAGCCCTGTAGGCCATCATGCAGAGAGACACTTCTAATCTAAACGATAAATCACACGTCTAAATGATAGGATTGTTGAACTAAAGAATAACTTCAGCGGTAAACTAATCTTCAAATGTTCCTCTGAGAGACACATCAGTGGCCGTCAAGCTATATAACTTTTCCCCTCTTTGCTGCAGTGGTGTGGCTGAAGGATGTGAGTTACCTTTTTTTTACTTCTTTTACTTTTATGTGTGTTTGTTTACATGCACAGGACGGTGCTGTTGTGACAGTCAAATTTCCTTCGGGATTAATAAAGTATATTGCTTATCTTATCAGCCAACATTTTGATATTTACTAGAATTGTATTTTTAATATGCGAGTACTCCAATGTTCCCTATATACTCAAATAGCCAGAATTCAAAACAGAGGCAGCAATATGACACGCATGATTTCCATAACAGTTGCTCAGTAACATTATCTCATCTCAGTGTGCAGTTACAGAGGGCTTGACCTTTTGGGTTCCACACCTGACGTAGTAGAGGAATAAGGGCCGAACGGCATCGTCTCTCAGGCCGTAGATCAGGGGGCTCAGGCAACGAGGCAGAATGAGAACAAAGAGATAATTCAGGTAGCGCAGGTCCATGAACAGACGACTGCTGCTGGTCATAGCCAGGGCTCTCTCTATAGTTCCATACAGAAATGAGTTCAGGCACAGGCCCAGCTGGATGAGGTGCAGCAGGAGCGTCCAGTGCGCTTTCTTAGCCGACTCTTTATCACTGGAGGCAGAACGAGCCACAAGCATCACACTGATGTAGGTGAAGACGATGATCACCGTCACAATCACAAAATAGAAGCCGTTGAAGCCCTGAAACACGTCCGCCTGCCACGGGGCCATGAAGATGCGCTCGCGCGTGCAGAACATGCGCTCGCTGAAGAAACGGCCGTCTCTGGCCACCGCGTACAGGATGTCGATCACCACGTTCACGCCCCCGAGGAACCATATGAGCAGGATGGCGACGGCGGTGGTGGCGGGCGTGGCGACGGTCGCGTGGCGCAGCGGGAAGCAGATGGCCACGTAGCGCTCGAGCGACATGAGCGCCAGGTTGAGCGGCGCGTTGAAGAAGGTCGAGCTGGACACGAAGAGCGCCACCGAGCAGGCGGCCTTGTGCACCTGCACGTAGGACATGGACAGGATGTAGAGCAGCGAGGTGGACACCAGCTGGACGGAGTCGTTGCAGAGCATGTGGGAGAAGAGGACGTAGCGCGGCGTCTCGCGGAACACCGGCTTGCGGCTCAGCGTGAACAGCAGCAGGCAGTTGACCCAGACGAAGAGCGTCGACATGACGATGGACACCACCAGCTTGGTCAGTGGGCCCTCGTTCAGCTGCACCTGGAACATCTGCTGGTGAACAAAGAGAGCCTGCTGGGAGGACAAGTTTGCGTCCGCCATCACCACACAATATGGATATCACCACACAATATGGATATCCCTGGTGATATCACCACACAATATGGATATACTGTAAAAACTAATACAACAGACAAGGTCAGGACAAAAACCAAGACATATATCAGGATAAATACCAAGACAAATATCAAGACAAATACCTAGACAAATATCAGGACAAATAAGACGGCAAATATCAAGACAAATATAAATACAAAAATGGTTCCAAATGTATAAAACTATTTTAAAAGAAATATTGCACAGAAACTAGGTTACACATCAAATTATCAAACTACAAATGTGATATAAACAAACATAACATATTAAATGTACTGAAACCTGTGAAGCTGTATTACTTCCTCAAAGTACAACATTAGGAGGACCACAGTTATTCAGTAAGCATAAGCATGTAATATAAATATCAACAAGCTAACGTTCACAATTAGACACAATGCATTAAAATGTGACGCTGGTATTCAAAGATGCTCCACTATAAAGACAGAGACTGAGGTTATTTAGAGCATACAGAGTACAACTATATCAGTTCTATTACTTCAACACACACAACTGACAAAATGACAGTTGTTTAAATTAAACAAAAACAAACTGAGACAGAAGTAGAGTGTGTTGACACCAATCTGTGTCTCGGTATGATTTCCAGTTCAGAGTTCAGCGACGTGTGTTACAGCTATGTGCCAATGAGAATCCTAAGTGTCTGTTCAGAGATCAGTCATTACTCCCATCTGGAAGAAGACACTGACCTGCCAGGTCATCTGTGAGATTGAGACCCCACTGCCTGGGTTTTATGGGATGGATGTCACCATAGCAATCCTTTGAGGGTGGGTAGGGTGTGTCTTGTGATGGTATCTCTGCACTCAGTCTTTCCCTTACCTTTTTATTTTCCTGTATCTCTCTATCTCTCCTTTCCTGCATCTCTCTCTCTCTCTCTCTCTCTCTCTCTTTTCCTGCTTATGTCTGCCTGGTCTGTTTCTCGTTCTGCTTCACATATTGTGCAACTGTTCCACAGTACACACATGATCAGCATTAAGCATGTGTGGTCGGTATATTGGAGTCTAAGTTTACTTAAAGGAACCATATGTAAGACATGTATTTCAATTAATCATAAAATGGCCCTGATATGTCACTAGACATTAAGAAATCATGTTCATTTCAAATACTAATATTACTGACAACAGTTAGTCCGGCCAGGATATTGCCATTTAAAAAGTGAAGTTGCAGCCCTCAACTGATGTTGATGTTGTGTTTTGTCATGTCATGTTGTGTTTTGGCGCCACCCACCACCTATCTACTAATCACAAAGTAAGTAGTTTTTCGCCATCCGGGTTGGCAACCTCGAGTCAGGGGGGAGGGGGAGGGGATACACCGCTCTACAGTAATTTGAAAGTGATTGCAGTACCAGTTTTGGCCACAATCTTACATATGGTTCCTTTAAATCTGTTGATATGTTTGTCCTTCCAGAGTTCACTGTTTAACCAGAGGGTCATGTGGCCACAACTCTCCTCATCTTTTCCTCTCCCTCTTTCCATTTCTCCTTCTCCCAATTGGGCCTGTCTTACTTACTTTATGCCCGTCTCACTCTTACCTCAGGCCTGTCTCACTCTTACTTATCTCAGGCCTGTCTCACTCTTACCTCAGGCCTGTCTCACTCTTACTTTCTTTATGTCTGTCTCACTCTTACTTATCTCAGGCCTGTCTCACTCTTACTTTAGGCCTGTCTCACTCTTACTTTATGCCCGTCTCACTCTTACCTCAGGCCTGTCTCACTCTTACTTACTTTATGTCTGTCTCACTCTTACTTATCTCAGGCCTGTCTCACTCTTACTTTAGGCCTGTCTCACTCTTACTTATCTTATGCCTGTCTCACTCTTACCTCAGGCCTGTCTCCACCTCTCTCAGGCTTACTTTATGTCTGTCTCACTCTTACTTATCTCAGGCCTGTCTCACTCTTACTTACTTTATGTCTGTCTCACTCTTACTTACCTCAGGCCTGTCTCACTCTTACTTTAGGCCTGTCTCACTCTTACTTACTTTATGTCTGTCTCACTCTTACTTACCTCAGGCCTGTCTCACTCTTACTTTAGGCCTGTCTCACTCTTACTTACTGTATAGCCTTATGTTACTTATTATAGCCCTATGCCACAGGTTTTAGGTTACAGAGGGCTCCCATCCGATGCCTTTTTAACATATTTTGATTAATGAAAATAGTTTACTTTCTCAAAGTCTGTTAATGTTCATACTGAAGTGACCTGAAAAAGATTTTGTTAGATAGATAGATAGGTACTTTATTGATCCCCATGGGGAAATTCAAGTTTTGTTTGGCCTCACAATGTAAACATTAAAAAATAAAGGCGTGGACCAGCTGTAGAGATATGCTGTCATAAAGATATCTGCCCACCAGAGGGCTGTATTGAGTGAGGATTCAATCGTCTCTGCTCCTGCCCAGATTTTCGTACAAACTCATCTCATCAGCATTGTTTTATTCAATCGTCTCTGCTCCTGCCCAGATTTTCGTACAAACTCATCTCATCAGCATTGTTTTGCCCACGCTTTGTTAGTTCACATTACATATATTTGTGTTTTGGCATTACTTCATTGATTGTATTTCTACATATACACCACAATGTCTTCCTAGTCTGACTATTATGTTGTTGTTGTTTTTTTCAGATTTGTGATTGTTATTTGTGACACAGGAAATGTTAAATGTTTCCAAAGTTTAAATAAAAGGTACATCTGGCATGCCTATCTGGCTGTTTTCTGACATTGACTTCTCTGTTGCTAGCCATTTCATATCGGGGATTTTCCTGAATGCTAGGCCTACTATATGTACAATTCTGACTGCATGTCTGACATTGACCTACAGTAACCTTTCTTTTCAACATATTAATATAACCTACTTACTGACAATCCGAGAGCTGGGCGTCCATCTTGCAGGATTCCCTTAATGACAATCCGAGAGCTGGGCGTCCATCTTTCCTGAGTTCCTGGGCCAAGGAGCTGACCCACAAAGGCCAAGGGCAAAAAGGCACTAGTCAGTGCCTCAGAAATCTCAATCTGGAAAAGGTTCCCAAAGACTGATGATTGGATGAAATAAAAGTACAGAAAATAGTATAAGAATATGGGTGTAAGTAGCCCCAACTGTGTGTGTTTCTCTTTTCCTTTCATAAGTCAACTGTATCTGCTTTATGATTTTTTTGTCTCAGTTGAAAATAGCACTGATATGCATCTCTATTGGTGAATCAAATAGAAAACCACAGAGCATATAACCACTTCAACCCTGAAATCAAATACTGTGTCAAGAAATTACCTCAGACTCCTGACTTGGACCTGGGTAATGGAAACATGTATGGGATAGGATACTGTCGCTTGTTCCACATATTTTTTATCCATTTTATGTAAGTTATGTAAGTCTTTTCCCCTTTTTGTGGCAGATTTTAGTTTCAGTGGAAATACCCCAGACTGTGCTTCTATTCTGTTTTGGGCTATCAAATAGACAACCATTCAGACCCTAACATTGAATACTGAGGTAGGCCTACACATTGAGGACTCTTCTCTAACCATAAAAATAATAAGATCCCGATCAGGGCACTCTAACAGTGTAATCGGCTGTGTTTGCGAGGTGATGGATTAGATGATGTCACCATTTGGCCACTGGTGCATTCTAGGAAATTGGCCATTGGTGCATTCTGGTATCAGAGGTATCATTATCAACTCTGGAGTCATTAGTGCTATGACACCCCCCCGCACCACCACCACCACCACCACACACACACACACACCACCATCTCCCAGGCCCGGCGACTCGAGTCTCTATCTCTGGAAAACAAGCCACTGGTGACTGGCTGAGGCACAGATGACGCGTCCCACACAAACAAAGTGCTAATCGCCCCTTTAAAAGTCACTCTTGTTTTTCCAGCCGCCATGCTCTCCTGATGCTGAGGGTCATGAATCATAGATGAGCCTCCCTGTCTGTCACTGCTGCTGTTACTGTGTTTTCCAGGTCCATCAGCGATGTTTACACACTACTGAATGCTCATTAAAACACATTACTGAGGCCTCCATAGCTAGCCTAGAGGAAGGAGGTGTGGAGATTTGGGTAAAAAATATGGGGTTCTCTTTCATGACAAAGGAACTATGTACCCAAATTACAGTGTATGAATGTAAACACTAAAATCAGCAGAGGCCTTGTGGAGAGTGTCTGTCAGTGGATGATGCGTTTACCTGGGACGATCGGTTTACCCATTGTGACGTTGCTAAATCCTACTCAGCTGAACGTTCAAAGGGGTCCTTAAGCTTTGAGCGATCACATGTCCTTGTTGTTGTACCACGCTTTGACACGTTAATGATGACTGCATGGCACTGGTGAGGACACACCGCAGTGATGGAGAGGGATACAGGAAGTCCTCTCCAGAGGAGCATTAATATAGAAACACGGCAGTGATGGAGAGGGATACAGGAAGTCCCCTCCAGGGGAGCATTAATACAGAAACAGACAAACAGTACCATCCTCAGAGTTTACACTCCTCTGACAAACTGCACCATCTGTTGTTGCAGGCAGCTCACTGCAGGCAGCTCAATCACCGGGATTAGTGTGTGCTTCACCTCACTGTGTGCTGAGTGATAAATACAGAGACCAAAATTCCCTCATGGGATCAAAAGAGTATATATACTTACTTATACTTATATATGAAAGGCGTGCTAAATAAAATGTATTATTTATTATTAACAGAAGAACAGCAGTGGCAGGGCAACTAGGGCAGCCACCAGAGGAGAATGTTGTACAGTATAGACGTAGTAAGCTTGACCAAACAGTCTTCTCAATACGGACCTCAAAATATTGGAACAGCCTTCCCATTGAACTCAGAGAAAGCACCAGCTATCTGTCATTTAAAACCACAGTCAAGAGATGGTTTAAAAACAATCAATACTGCAATTATCAATAGCTGGTTTACCTTATCCTATGTACTGCCCTTCTTTGTATTGTACTTATTTTTTAAATTATTTTACTGTCCCTTGCTCTTTTCTCTCTTTCTTGCCTACCTTGCCTTGCCTTGCCTCTCGGAGACATTGATAATGGGAAACATTTGTAACGTTTGTATTCCAACTTTTGTCCTAAGACTCTACATACACATTTCAACCTTTAAATACAAAACATATAAGCATCAGCCTTTGAGCAAGCCACCTCTGTCTATATTACTAATAGGCCTAGTTTAAACGGTTCTATTTTTGTTCCACTCGAACAGTAGGTTACCGTCAGCCCAAGACCCAAACAGCCTCAGGGCATATTTATGCATTAGCCTAGAGTGTAAGGCTGAATCTATGAATGGGCCATAGCTGTAAGAAGTTGGTTTGTCCATGTTCCGAAGCCGGCAAAGTTACATTCTTTTAAGTGTGGCAGCAAAGGCAGGCAATCAGCGTCAAATGCTTGCATTTCGTAATGAGGTTGCCAGTTAAGCCCGAAAGGATGCCAAATAGGTGCAAAACCACGCATTTAAAATCCCCCTACTTAACATAGCTTCCTGAGAGAGGTTTTTGGGAAGCTTCTAAGGCATTACAGACCCAACCAAAATGTTGTTGTCTATATGTCACATCATAGAACAGAGATAAATACCCCGGTCAATCATTCTATGTCACCTTTAATATGAGCAATACTCACAAAATGTTTGTTTGTTCTGCTGTTTTTTGTGTTCACAAATATAGAAATGCAAAAGGCTTGGTCTTAAGTCAAAGTCAAAGTCAAAGTTAAAGTCTGCTTTATTGTCAATTTCTTCACATGTCAAGACATACAAAGAGATCGAAATTGCGTTTCCTACTATCCCACGGTGGAGACAAGACATATTTTACCAATTAGGTCCACAGACAAACATAACATTCAAGTAAACAATATTAAAAGTAAAAATAAGAAGGCACATACAATGAAGAAATAAGAGCAGCAAAATTTGGTTGAAATTGTGCAATTGTGCATACAGTAGACAGTCAATATAATAGTGCAAAAGTCAGGCCAATAAATGGCTGAGGTAGTTTTGTTTGACCTAAGTATGCAAGTGGCATAGTGGTGCAAGTTATGTAAGAGCAGCAGAAGTGTGTTCAGAAGTGTTTTCGGGACAACAGGACAACAACAACAAGTTGCAAAGTGTGCAAGTGTACAAGTGGAGTAGTGCAAGTGGAGTAGTGCAAGGCAGCCATTGCTGGTCCAACAGTCCAGGATGTTATGTAGCTGAGGGTGGAGGGGGGAGAGAGTTCAGGATCCTAACAGCCTGGTGTATGAAGCTGTTGGTGAGTCTGGTGGTGCGGGAGCGCAGGCTTCTGTACCTCTTCCCAGAGGGCAGTAGATCAAACAAATTGTGAGCGGGGTGACTTGCATCACTCACAATTGTGGTCGCCTTGCGGGTGAGGTGGGTGGTGTAAATGTCCTTCAGGGAGGGGAGTGAAGCACCAATAATCCTTCCAGCTGTGTTCACTATGCGCTGCAGGGCTTTCCTGTTGTATTCAGTGCAGCTTCCGCCCCACACAGCGATACAGCTGGAGAGGATGCTCTCAATGGTGCCTCGGTAGAATGTGGTCAGTGTTATAGTGTGCACAATGTGGAAAGCTAAAAGATCGAAAACTCATAACTTCATTAACATTGCTGTACAACTGGAGGAATCTGTGTTTACATCCGTGACGAATGGTGCCGGGACACTGTAGTAGTATGCAAACACTGCTCACCACTGGTGGAGTTTATGATCATAAAGTGCCGTCCTTTTTACCTGCCAAGGGAAATTACTGCGATTCTGCTAGTCGCAGTATACATCCCGCCTACCAACAATAACAGCGATAGGAACACGGCTCTTAGTGAACTGTACCAGGCTGTCAGTGAACAACAGACGGCACACCCAGACGGTTTCACCATCTTCGCTGGAGATTTTAACCATGCTGATCTAAAAACTGTTCTTCCAAAGCTACACCAGCATGTTGATTTTCCAACAAGAGGAGACAACATCCTGGACCTGGTCTACACTACACACAAAGGAGCCTACAAAGCCACCCCCCCCCACAAGGAATGCATACAGACAAAGCAAACAAACGGTTAAGCAAGCAGGTAAAGTGTGGCCTGAGGGAGCCTCTGATGCTCTTCAAGACTGCTTTGACACAACAGACTGGGAAATGTTTAAGCAGGCAGCCACTTACAACAAACAGACAGACATAGAGGAGTATACAGACACTGTAACCTCTTACATCACCAAGTGCATTGATGACTATAACTCATAACTCCGGCTAACTGGAAGCCATGGCTGACAGGGGATGTCCTCAGGCTGCTGAGGGCCAGAGACAAAGCCTACAGAGCTGGGGATGAAGCTGGCATGAGAACAGCGAGAGCCAACCTGTCCCGTGGCATCAAGGAAGCAAAAAAGGAATACACTCACAAGATAACCACCCACTTCAAAGACAGCAGGAACGCACAAAGCCTATGGCAGGGCATTCAGGCCATCACGGACTACAAGCCCGTGCCACAGAGCTGTGAGAGCAACATCCCTCTGCTCAACAACCTGAGCCGCTTCTTTGCCCGCTTTGAAGCACAAAACAGCACTTGCCCACAGAAGACCCCTCCCCCTCCACACGAGCAGCCCCTGTGCCTCTCTGCCGACAGCGTGAAGAGGACACTTGCTGCTATCAACACCCGAAAGGCAGCAGGCCCAGACAACATCCTAGGTCGTGCGCTGAAGGACTGTGCTGAGGAGCTTAAGGATGTCTTCACAGACATCTTTAACACTTCCCTGAAGCAAGCCATCGTCCCATCATGTTTCAAAGCTGCCACCATCATACCTGTGCCGAAGAAAACTGCTCCATCCTGCTTCAATGATTACCACCCCGTGACACCCATCATCATGAAGTGCTTTGAGCGGCTTGTCATGTCACACATCAAATCCATTCTCCCCCCCACCCTGGACCCCTTCCAGTTTGCATACCGAGCCAAACGGTCCACAGAGGATGCAATCTGCTCTGCCCTCCACCCAGCCCTCACCCACCTGGAAAAAAGAGACTCATATGTGAGATTGCTGTTTATAGACTTCAGTTCTGCATTCAACACCATAATACCACAACAACTCATCTGTAAACTTGACAAACTGGGACTCAGTACCTACCTCTGCAACTGGCTACTGGACTTCCTCTGTCAGAGGCCTCAAGTAGTACGTGTTGGCAACAATATCTCAAGCAGCATCACACTGAGCACGGGGGCCCCCCAAGGCTGCGTGCTCAGTCCGCTGCTCTTCACCCTGCTGACGCATGACTGCACTGCAACCTACAGCAACAACCACATAGTGAAATTTGCTGACGACACAACTCTGGTGGGTCTCATCACCAAGGGCGACGAGACTCAATACAGGTTGGAGGTCGACCTTCTGACCACGTGGTGCAGGGACAACAACCTCCT
The DNA here is from genome assembly GCF_017589495.1 of Alosa alosa. Lineage (NCBI taxonomy): Eukaryota > Metazoa > Chordata > Actinopteri > Clupeiformes > Clupeidae > Alosa > Alosa alosa. Next base: position 31,917,870 of record NC_063190.1, on the reverse strand, counting down.
GCTGAACGTCAGCAAGACCAAGGAGATTGTTGTTGACTTCCGGAGAGGTCACACCCAACACCTGCCACTGACCATCGACAGTGCTGTGGTGGAGAGAGTGAGCAGCACCAAATTCCTGGGGGTGCACATCAGTGAAGACCTCTCCTAGACCACCAACACTGCATCACTGGCGAAGAAAGCTCAGCACCGCCTGTACTTCCTGCGGAAACTCAGGCGAGCAAGTGCTCCACCAGCCATCATGACCACATTCTACCGAGGCACCATTGAGAGCATCCTCTCCAGCTGTATCGCTGTGTGGGGCGGAAGCTGCACTGAATACAACAGGAAAGCCCTGCAGCGCATAGTGAACACAGCTGGAAGGATTATTAGTGCTTCACTCTCCTTCCTGAAGGACATTTACACCTCCCACCTCACCCGCAAGGCGACCACAATTGTGATTGATGCAAGACACCCCGCTCACAATTTGTTTGATCTACTGCCCTCTGGGAAGAGGTACAGAAGCCTGCGCTCCCGCACCACCAGACTCACCAACAGCTTCATACACCAGGCTGTTAGGATCCTGAACTCTCTCCCCCCTCCACCCTCAGCTACATAACATCCTGGACTTTGGACCCACAATGGCTGCCTTGCACTACTCCACTTGTCCACTTGCACACTTTGCAACTTGTTGTTGTTGTCCTGTTGTCCTGAAAACACTTCTGAACACACTTCTGCTGTTCTTACATAACTTGCACCACTATGCCACTTGCATACTTAGGTCAAACAGAACTGCCTCAGCCATTTATTGGCCTGACTTTTGCACTATTATATTGACTGTCTACTGTATGCACAATTGCACAATTTTAACCCAAATTTTGCTGCTCTTATTTCTTCATTGCACGCCTTCTTATTTTTACTTTTTATATTGTTTACTTGAATGTTATGTTTGTCTGTGGACCTAATTGGTAAAATATGTCTTGTCTCCACCGTGGGATAGTGGGAAACGTAATTTCAATCTCTTTGTATGTCTTGACATGTGAAGAAATTGACAATAAAGCAGACTTTGACTTTGGTCTTACTTATCCTCTTTTGCACCTGCTTGCATTGGGGCAGGTAATGCCTCCTCTCCTTCAGGGCCAGGCTCCGCAGATTGTGTTTTGGCATTGCTGGATGAAGCACAAATAAGGTGTAATCAGTAAACATCAGTTAAATGATTTCAAAGATTTGAAACATGAATTGGCCAATGGTTACAATAACATTATCCCATTGACATGAGAAAGGAAGAGCCGATGCAATGGTGGCCTTGAACATACATAAAACTGAAAATATTCAAATACTAAAAAATAACTCCACTACCTGAAGTGTCAACATTGTAATTGTTCCAACTGAATATTTATTTTGACAACTTTGGATATTTTATATTGGTTTAGGTAATGAAACATATTTTCCTTACCCAAAAAAAGATGACACTGTGGTTGTTCTTTTAAGACCAAACACAATGTGAGAATGACAAGACATTAGCTGCCCATGGTAATAAATTAGTTTATGTTTTGTGCAACTGAACACATTCTCTTGCAAGGAAATATGTTGCACAGTACAGATTTATTTACGTCACAAGCGACACAGATAGACGTGAAATTGGGTCGGCCTTCCTCTCTTCTAAACCACATACTGCAACTGCCTCTTGATTGGCAAGGGAAGCGGTAGAGAACTGTGTTTCTCGTGTGAGAAATCACACAATATCCTGTATGGTTGGCTTTGTGTTGTTTTCACTGTTTCTATTTGCTTTACTCTTGCTTATAGATTATTCAACATATCTTGGTTTAATAATTGCTGGGTTTTGCTTCTACTTTGAGAAGTTCAATGAGATATTTTGAGTTTACGTTTAAAACCTTACCTGAAACACTGCTTCTTGTCAGCACAATTCCACACAACCAAATCAAACCACATGCCAATACTTTCACTCATTTAGAGTAGCCTACACTGCTACTCTGGCTGGGCCACTTGAAGATGTTGATATTGTTCTCTGATAACCATTTCTTGCGTTGTTTGCATGTTTTGGATCATTGTGTTGTTTAATGGTCCAGTGTCGCCTATTAGGGCAGGTTTCTTGGCAGACTGCCTGATCGGTTCCTCCAGAATCTTACTGTAGCCCCTTGTTTAGTGTTAGCGTTGGTAGTGTTAAGGTCAGCGCAGCACAGTACATTACAAGTACTGAGTTACCAACTATTTCACTACACACTGAAAAGCTGTGTTAAATGTGCTTTATCAATACATGTTACTTACTTACTTACTATTCAGGACCTTTACAGCCAGCGCTACAGGAGAAAGGCCAAGCGGATCACCTCTGACCCCAGTCATCCTAGTTACAGTCTCTTCACCCTCCTACCATCTGATAGAAGGTAGAAGAACACTCAGACCTGTACCAGCAGATACAAAAACAGTTTCTATCCGCAAGGCATCAGGATGCTGAACTGCCATAGTCTTCATCATACCTAATGTCATCAACCTTACACCTCGCCGGGATTAGTGTGTGCTTACACCTCCTCAGTGTATTTTTTTTTTGCACTGGCCACTTTAGTTTTTGTCTTTTATCTTCTCTAATCTTCATTGTTCTTAATACTCACCCACACTTCAGTCTTGTTTAATTAGCAATTAATATACCTTTTTAATTACTACTATTTGAGCTGGCTCTTGAACATAAGAAATTTCATTACTGATCAATCCTTTTGAGTACATGACAATAAACTTGAACTATGATATGTGGCACAGCATGTACAGATTAATTTACGTCACAAGCGACACAGACAGACGTGAAACTGGGTTGAACAAAGTATGGCATGTGTCTTTCCTCTCTTCGAAACCACATAACTGCCTCTTGAATCACATGATATCCTGTATGGTTGCCTATGTGTTGTTTTCACTCTTTCTATTTGCTTTACTCTTGCTTATAGATAGTTTATTTTGAGTGTACAATTAAAACCTTATTCACTGTTCTGCAGGTGAAACACTGATAGATAGAGATAGATAGATACTTTATTGATCCCCAAGGGGAAATTCAAGGCCTCAGTAGCATACAGACATCGCACACAACATGCACTTACAGCAGAAAGAGTAAATATAAGTATACAAAACTCTACTCTACTCTACTCCACTGTACAATAGAGACAGCAGAAGATAAGAAAAACTAAAAAATGAAATACTAAATATACTATATAAATAAAAATAAAAAAATCCACAGTGTACTTAAGGATGATCAAGCATGAGGCGCATGTGGACCTGTAATACTGTGTGCATGGTAAGGTGCTCGAGAGAGTGAGTGTCATGGTGAAGGTGCAAAAAGTAGTCCAACAGTGCAACAGTGCAAGAATAAGGTCTAGAGACCAGCATAAATAAATATTGACAAATAAGAGAGTAATGTATAATGTAGACAAGGTAATACAAAAACTATATCAGTGCAAGAATAGGTTGAGGTAATAGGGTTCTTTAATAGGGTTTGTGCTTCTTGTCAGCACAATTCCACACAACCAAATCAAACCACATGCCAATACTTTCACTCATTTAGAGTAGCCTACACTGCTACTCTGGCTGGGCCACTTGAAGATGTTGATATTGTTCTCTGATAACCATTTCTTGCGTTGTTTGCATGTTTTGGATCATTGTGTTGTTTAATGGTCCAGTGTCGCCTATTAGGGCAGGTTTCTTGGCAGACTGCCTGATCGGTTCCTCCAGAATCTTACTGTAGCCCCTTGTTTAGTGTTAGCGTTGGTAGTGTTTAGGTCAGCGCAGCACAGCACTTTAGGCTACTGAGTTACCAACATGGCCGAATTTTAATAACCATGGGCCCTGGGCACAAAATCGGAATGTGCCCCCCTTCCTCCCCGCACGCACACCCGCACAGAGTTGCCTGATGGTACGCACAGTGCGTACGGCCATACACCTGCAGGCGCACACTCACTAACCCCAAATGTGGTAGAGTTGACTCAAGGTGCCGCCACGCAGATCCAGGTGCTCACGCCCTTTCGGGGGTGGTAACATTATACGTAGCTTCCTCCTGGCAATGCTGGTCTCTTTGAATTGTTTGGCGTGCAGGTGCCTGTGAGTGTCCGTCGCTGGAAGAACTCTGCCCCATCTTAGAACAGCTGATCTTAAAGTGCGTTGCTGCTGTTGTGCAGGTGTATTTGCAGTCTTTTAAAAGTCAAGGAATCTATCTCGCTCCATCTCCTTCTCCCGGCCTCTCCCCCCTAGGAGTTGGCTTGATTGTGGTAGCCGAACAGTCGGAAGCAGTGATTCACCTCGTAGGCCCACTGCTTCAGGCCACTGTTTTCCCAGGGGTGTTTAAATCATTTCAAACGTGTTAGCTACCCTTAGCTAGTGTGGTGTCTTATTGTTTAACATTCCTGTTTACCTTATTTCATTTAATGTTGGTTTTGTGTTGTTGCATGTGTAATTGCATCCTCCAAACGGCCATCCAGTCGCTGTGGTCCGTGTAAGTGGCAGTGTAACCGTAGTGGCGTGCACCGGTGTGGCAATCTCCCCCTAGTTAGTCTACTGTGTGAGTCTGGGGGACTGGTGTATTGGCTTGCAGTGACATAAGTTTTGTGGCACCTTGTGTTCCTAGCTTGGCTTTAAGGGTTTGGCTTTGCCATACTATTATTTGCCGTGAGTATTGACTGACCATAGTAGTCTGTTGTAATTGTTACCTGTAACTGATTCTTATGGCGAGCAGCGCTGGTGGTTGCGTGGTGGATGCTTATTTACTGTATTTTGTTTGTCTTACCATTGATCCCACTGTACTGGCCTCTATACTGTTGAGGCCCTTGGTAATTTATATACATATACATATACATATAATATACTTATTCAACTACAAAAATACCAAAGAAAAAGAATAACAAGAAAATAAAAGAACTACTATATTTCTGTAACCTTTACCTCTTACTACATTCATTTAATTGAATAACCTAGGTTCCCATTCCAACTGTTACACAAAGCTAACCTGTAGGTTACAGCAGCTGTGAGAACCACCGTTGGGCTGCTAAGAAAGACTCTGTTGCAGTTTCTAGATGATACAAACTCAAAATGAATTAACACTAAATTACGTTTTCAGTGTAGGGCAGTAAGCACATGCAAAATGTAGTGGCTTTACGCACAGAGCAAGCACATTCTGCCTGGTACAGATTACAATCTAATGCAGACAAGGCTAACATGAATATGATGCACGTTTCGACCACAGACGAAGCTAAAGGTGAAGATCTATCTCCTGTTACTGGATCAGCAGGTAAGACAGGACATGAGAGTGCCACCCGCATCGATTGCCAGACTCAGGGGCACCTGCAGGAATGAATGCTATGGTACGCACACCCATCTACACTACAATCACACGATTTTGGACAGAAACTTTAAGCTGAAGACAGGCAAGCTGCACGGTCTGGCTCATCCAAACCACACACTGCGTGAAACCAACACTATCATGGAATTTGGACATCACAATAAATGAGGATACCCATAAATAATCTGCACTGATAAGAGGTTTAATTGACAGAAATGACTTTTGTACAGTATGTGTAGGCTATCATCTAGGAACTACAACAGAGCCTTTCTTAGCAGCCCATCGGTGGTTCTCAAAGCTGCCCGGAACCTACTGGTTGTGCTTTGGGGTAGTGTCTGTCTGGCGATGCGGGTGGCACCCTCACCTCCTGTTTTACCTGCTGATCTAGTAACAGGAGATAGATATCTTCACCAGACCTCTCAAGTCACACGCATTTCAATGACTTCACACGCTCACACGCCACACATGGCATTTCTCACGCCGAGAAATTATTAACTTGCCCGCACAGAAATTTCTAAGGGCTATATTTTACAAACGTGTCATACAACGTTGCTGTCAGGCGCCATTCAGCTCAGAGAGCTGCTGTTCAGTTACTAACCTATCGGCTAATCAGAAAATAGGATTTCTCAACCAATCAGGAAATAGTTTTGTTTTGATGTGGGTCCGCAACGTGGAGACTTTGAAATTACTGTAGGCCCGGTGCTTCGTCTGATAATTTGCTGCGCAGTTGATGAAGATACCGCGGACCGACAAAAAAAGAAAACAAACATTTCTGCTATCGATGTCATTAAACATGGAGCCATACAATAAAGTGGTGGTATGAGCATTCATTCAATTCAGGCGTCTGCGTGAGAGAAACTGAAACTAATCGATAACGTTGGTATCAAAGCTCCGCTTCAACCTGTTGAATGCTATTTAAAGGAGCCATATGTAAGAAATGTATTTCAATTAATCATAAAATGGCCCTGATATGTCACTAGACATTAAGAAATCACGTTCATTTCAAATATTTATATCACTGGCAACAGTAGTCCGGCCAGGATTGTCATTGTCATTTAAAAAGTGAAGTTGCAGCCCTCAACTGATGTTGATGTTGTGTTTTGTCATGTCATGTTGTGTTTTGGCGCCACCCACCACCTATCTACTAATCACAAAGTAAGTAGTTTTTCGCCATCCGGGTTGGCAACCTCGAGTCAGGGGGGAGGAGGAGGGGATGCACCGCTCTACAGTAATTTGAAAGTGATTGCAGAACCATTTTTGGCCACAATCTTACATATGGTTCCTTTAATTGTTTAACGACACTTAATAGAACAACGTTGATTTTTGGAACTTCCATAGAAACAGAGCAGAGACTGTATAATACACTGTATAGCACTGAGTATTGTATAGTCAAATTTGAATATAACGTGGCCAAAAGCTATTGTAGCCTTCTTTCTATCTGTTAAAGATCAACAGATCAGTGATTTACGCCTATCTGCTCGCCAAAAAAGCTGGTATTGTGTTTCCTGAATCCTTACATTCAGGCATTCAAATTAAACTTCATTAAAAAACATGTATTTTTTTCTCCATTTCCTACCAATGTATGATGCTTGCATGAGGGAAACATCCCAAAACAATAGCACCCATACAATTGTTACTGTTTTGAGAAGTATTCTTATGCAAGCATCATGCAACCATGCAAAAGCAATGAAACTAATTATATCTTACATTAGTAAAGCAGTCCTCTGATTTAAGTGAAAGTGCATGTATAACAATATAGGCATAATAATGATTGATAATGATAATGACAATTTGATTTGGAGGGAGTGGGGTTGGGTGCGTGTAGATGAGCCCTATGACCCCAAAGTCTGCCATGACTGGGCCTCAGGTCAAAGAAGTTTGAGAAAGGCTGGTCTACATAACCTGCATCAGATTGAGGTTTGCAGTGATGCGTTATTATTATTTACTATAGGGTTCTAGAATAAATAAAACAGTGTGTTTGAAATAATGAAATTTGTGCTCTCTCATGAAGCTGGGTTGATGGGGAGGGTGGGTCTGTTGATGGGGGGGAGGGGGCGCCACGAGTAGTTCAAGCAGACATAGGACTTTCATGTACTTCGATCAGGGGGGAGGGGGCGTGGCATTGTGTGCCAATGCTGTGCCAATGCCATGCCCCCCCCCAGAAACAAAGTCTCACTCCTTGCAAACTTCAAAACTTGAGAGCCCTGATCTTCACCTTTAGCTTCGTCTGTAGTCAAAACGTGTGTACAGTAATATTCTTAGCATGTAAGCCTTGTCTGCTAGCCTGGCTAACGTCAGACCTCATCTCATTGAGATGGGGTCTGGGAACTACACTTTCATTTTCTCGTATTTGAAACGTGGTTTACGAATGCCCAGAGCCGTTGATTGGGCGCTACGAATGTCTATCAAATGCGTCTGTACGTAGCTCATAACAACTTCGGTGTGTCGTCATTGTCTTGCTGCCCTCCCTCCGCTCTGTGATTGGTTCCTTCGCTCAGGTGAAAATGAAGTCCATAGAATCCAGGCTGCCTAGCAGCGTGAATAAAATTGCGCGCGTAAAGCAGCATGGGAAAACCCAGGCTACTTGTCTGCATTAGATTGCAATCTGTACCAGGCATTAACAAACACGAATGCCCTCGCTTTGCGTAAAGCCACAAAATTATGCTTGTGCTTACTGCGCTACACTCAAAACTTAATTTAGTCTCAAAAGTTTTGACAGATTTCATGTTTGTGGGTTGATGAAGTATGGACTAACTGCTCAATTGCATCCGAGAAAACGCTAACCACGTATAGCGTATAGTCTGGATGTTATGAAATGTTTCGACGTGATAGCTCGCCCTCACTCATTGACTGACGGCAGGCAGCATTTGTGCAGGCAGCTACAGACTCTGTTTTTGACGTGATTTTACATAATATTTTGATTAAACGGGTTGCAAAATCTGCATAAAATTAGGGAAGTGAGTACTGCGTTCGTAACGTGATCAAAAGTAATATTTTGACTGTGCCCAGAGCCCCTTACTGGTCCCGTGCCCCTGGGCAAGTGCCCAGGTGCCCTAATGGTTAATCCGGCCCTGGTTACCAACTATTTCACACTGAAAAGCTGTGGGGCAGCCGTGGCCCATTGGTTAGCACTCTGGACTTGTAACTGGAGGGTTGGCGGTTCGAGCCCCGACCGGTGGGCCACGGCTGAAGTGCCCTTGAGCAAGGCACCTAACCCCTCACTGCTCCCCGAGCGCCGCTGTTGTTGCAAGCAGCTCACTGCGCCGGGATTAGTGTGTGCTTACACCTCCTCAGTGTATTTTTTTTTTGCACTGGCCACTTTAGTTTTTGTCTTTTATCTTCTCTAATCTTCATTGTTCTTAATACTCACCCACACTTCAGTCTTGTTTAATTAGCAATTAATATACCTTTTTAATTACTACTATTTGCTGGCTCTTGAACATAAGAAATGTCATTACTGATCAATCCTTTTGAGTACATGACAATAAACTTGAACTATGATATGTGGCACAGCATGTACAGATTAATTTACGTCACAAGCGACACAGACAGACGTGAAACTGGGTTGAACAAAGTATGGCATGTGTCTTTCCTCTCTTCGAAACCACATAACTGCCTCTTGAATCACATGATATCCTGTATGGTTGCCTATGTGTTGTTTTCACTGTTTCTATTTGCTTTACTCTTGCTTATAGATTATTCAACATATCTTGGTTTAATAATTGCTGGGTTTTGCTTCTACTTTGTCATGTATGTTTATTATAAATTAGATATTTTGAGTGTACGTTTAAAACCTTATTCACTTTTCTGCAGGTGAAACACTGCTTCTTGACAGCACAATTCCACACAACCAAATCAAGCCAATACTTTCACTCAGAGTACCATCAACAATCTGAACTGGCCTTCCTGGTCGCCCTTAGTACAATACTACATGAGCAAATTACCTACTGTTTGTGCCATGGAATGAGTTGGGAAAGAATGGCCATATATTTTGGACAGGGAATGATACAGTCACAGACAGCAACGTCAAATTGGTCCACTCAGCTACACAGTAATATCTGATGAGGCATTGTAATGGGATCTTTCACTCCACTCCAAATGTAGGAGAAAAGGTATGTGCTTGGGGGCCTTTAATCACGCAACATTAGAATACAGAGTCAGAGACACTGCTTGCCACATCTTAACCCATTTGGACGGGCTTCCGTACGATACAGACTCGGACAAAAAAATCGGCCCTGGCATATTTGGCACAAGCAGCCCTCAAATCGGTCAGACACACTGTTTTGTGACCACTCTGGTGACCACTGGGCTCCCGTGGCACAGTTAAGATTGCTACTCCTGTGGGGGCGCTGTGGCACAGTAGGCTACAGTGCCCGTACCATGTACGGGTCTGAGTGCCCATGGGGACCCAGGTTCGAATCCAACCTGCAGTCATTGTCCGATTCCAGCCCCATCTCTCTCTCCCACTTACTTCCTGTCACTCTTTGCTGTCCTGTCCAAAAACAGCTAAAAAAAACATGCTTAAAAAAAGATTGCTACTCCTGTGTGTGTGTGTGTGCTTAAAACTCAGGGGTTTGAGGCTCTCACTGCGCAAAAAGAGTTTTTTCAGTGTGTCTGATGCGAGGGCCCCTTTTCGACGGGTTTGGAATGTACAAGAGGGTGGACTGACTGAGAGGCTCTCTCTATTAGGATCAACTTCCCTATTCTGGGGTCGGAGGTTTACAAGGGTGACTCAACTGAATTGGGTTGAACAAAGTATGGCATGTGTCTTTCCTCTCTTCGAAACCACATAACTGCCTCTTGAATCACATGATATCCTGTATGGTTGCCTATGTGTTGTTTTCACTCTTTCTATTTGCTTTACTCTTGCTTATAGATAGTTTATTTTGAGTGTACAATTAAAACCTTATTCACTGTTCTGCAGGTGAAACACTGATAGATTGAGATAGATAGAGACACAGAGAAAAGGTTCCATAGACCTCTGAAGTTCACCTACAAAAAAGTTGCCATCTTTGACATCCGGTATCTGGCGATATTTCCTATGGGAAAATAACATGGGGATTTTGAATTATCGCATCTGTTAAACTCTCACAGGGATGAAAAAGCCTGAAATGGAGACGTTTTCCTGAACACACTTTTGTTCTCTGCCTTCAAGTGGATACTGTGATCTCCGGTATGTGAAGACGGCACACTTAGATTTTTGCTACCCCAGAGCTAACTTGCAATGCAACTTGCCATAGGTAGTAAGCTTCGATTAACAACCGGATCTCCTTATATGGGCAAAGATGGCCGTTTTGGTTCTTTTTTGTATGCACACATCAAAGGTCTATTGAAGTTGCTGGATCAGTGAGAGAGCACAGGTGCATCTGATTGTATCCTAACTGTTAAATAGTCTATAAGGATGTCACAAAACTAATGTTAAGTCTTTAATTAAGTTTTTTTATTTAATATCTCAAAGTAACTAGGACTGCAATTCCAAGGAATCACCACTGCATGGAAATACAAAATATATGATGTTATACAGAGTTAAAACAGATAATGCAGAGATAGTTACAATTGTGTTGCTAAGGTAGACATGGTGGTTGCTACAGTATGCAAAATAAAGCTGTTGGTTGCATTGAGTCCACTCCATGGGGCCCTAAGCAAAATCCTGCTCCATGGGGCCCTCCTACCTGAACTCCAAGGGACAAAATGTAACATTTTTTTTACAGTCGCACCTCACAGCCCAGTGCTCCCGATACAATCATCCCACCCCATTTTGGATGACTATGGAAGTTACCAAACATATCTATTTTTTGCCCCATAATGAGCAAGGGGAACGAAAAATAATTGTGTGTGAATCACCGTCACAGCTATAAATGTGCAGTTTTAGGGTCTGGGCTAGAGGTCTGCGCGGGACTGATTTTACACAGAAACTACGAACCACGATCCCACGTAAACGACAATAGACTCCGGCCCCCCCTTACGTTAATTTAAGAACAAACAAACAAATTAAATTGTCATTTTTTTTATTTGCGATGAAAGTTCTGTAACGCCTGAATAAGACAAAAATGAATTAAGATAAAAAACTAAGACTAGCCTACACAAAAATCAGCATGGGAGAGATGAGAGTGCAGGATAACCATGAATGACATATAAACAGTGAGCGAGTGACCCGACAAACATGGGACGTACCCCGGACCTTATGCTGACATTCACAACGTCCCCGATTGGTCCCGAACGCCATGTTCTCTAGCGGACGTTCCGGTGACCTTATTGACGTGCGGAGCAAGTTATCGTTTGGTTATTGCGTGACGTCCGGTGCAGGACTTTCTGGGGACGTCACCGTCAGGTCCCTCGGATGACATTTGCATTTGGTCATTTCAAATACCTCCTAAGGACCCGACAATAACGTTATACCGGGGACATGGGGGGGACGTTTGGTTATTCCAAATGGCAGCGGAGTTGAGAGCGCTCTGGCTACCGCCTGCAGGATGGAGACATCACATCCATGCACGACTTCACGTTACACGTCTGGGGATGACTAAAGTATCTATCCATCTAGTCTCTAGCAGTAGCTGCATTAGCCTACCGTAGTCTAAGGCAACATATCATACAGTTTATGAAGTTGTGCGTCTATGAGCAAAGTAGAACCATATGTCTACTTTGCTCATAGACGCACAACTTCATAAACTGGGAAAAGGGTTGTTAACGTTAAACTCAAAATATATGTGCTACATAATTCAGCATGTCTGCAGATATACAAACTAGGGAAGGGATTTTATCAAAATGTTAGCTGATGCTTGGTGTAACGTTAGCAAAGTCGCTGTTCTTAGCTTCTAGCTTAGCCTACAATGCGCTTTTCTTCAGATAACTGTCATTACGTGATGCATGTAACATGCTCTAAATAGGCAGTGGTTTATTTAACGTAGTCGCATTACTTATTATCTGTTTTATTTTCAGAAAAACACACACGGCCCGAATTGGGACTGAACCGGCTTTTGGAGCTGAATACGATGCAATAAAACTAGAGAAATGTTAAAAACAGACCACGTAGCATTTGTTTAGGGTTGTCTAGCAACAGAAGTGACTACTTAACCCATTCGTGCTGGATGCTGCATGACGCAACATTGACCCTCCTGCTGGATGCTGCGTAGCGCAACATTGACCCTCCCGCTGGATGCTGCGTAGCGCAGCATGCTTTTTATTTCATGTTTCTAGATGCTACAGAGGCTTAGATATTAAATTTTGGTAGACATTGACAATTTTTAGTATGTTTTCAGAAAACCCTCAGGAAATAAGGTTATTTAGTCTAGAATGCCATAGGATTCTATAGCCGTTTTTAGCAGGCATTTTAGGAGTAAATGGGTTAATTTGTAAAGCAAAACGATCTAGCTCTACATTGCAGAAGAATTAAGGATACTGCTTCATGACTTGTTTAAATGTCATTGTAATTTATTTGACACATGCTCGCGTTTGAAAGTGTCACGCATAGGCCTAGCTGTCCCCGATGTTATAGCAGCTCCTTGTGGAAACAGCAAAGAGTGCACATATCCGATGAGATTTCTAATGAGGAGCAGAAGCTCTCTGCCTCACCAGAGCCTTACTGTTTATTAATAAAACAATGATATAGAATAGAAACATCAGAATCTATTTATTTCATCTTAAAGTTGGCTATAAAGAGCATTCATAGCCTAGAGAAAACGATACATTTTTCTTTATCTGCAATGTTCCAGGAAGATAGGCTTACATTTATAGGCTGTCCCTGTTTGATCACAGCAGGTCCAAGAAAACGAGTGGATAACGTCAATGCATTCTAGTTATGTTTCATGTACTTTATTTCATGTTGAGTTTTGCTTCCCAGCATGCATTGCGATTCATTTAGTATTTTTGGCTATTATTCGTTTTTAATATTTTGAAACAATATGGTTTGAACAATTTATCTTAGGCTAGCCTAGGCCTACTCTGATGATGTTTTGAACACAATATGCTACGGGATATGCCCATTAAAACGTTGTATTAGTTATTGACACCGAAGATGTGAAAGCAGCACATCCTAGCCCCGTATAAATGTCCATGTCTACATATCATTAGTGTAATGCATTCGGAGGACGTGATTTCATACAAGTTTGCGTGAAAATATGAGGTGAGTGAAGTTGATTGTGTAGTTGTAGAACAAGTCATTAATGCCTGTTCATGTTCCGTCTACTTTTCTCCTAGCAACGCTAAGATTTACAGGATGTAATACCATAACCAAATCGCGTTTCATGTTTTTTTTTTACCATCGCGGAAATATAAGCGTCGGCGCATAACGTCGCGGTGACCATTACAGGGCGTCCTCTCAAAGTCGTGGGCGTCTTTTAGACCTCCCGAACAGAGGTCCGCGGGACGTAAAGGGAACCCTACACAATGTCGAGGAGGTGACGTTCGCCAGGGGACCTTTAGGGGGCGTCGCCAGGACTTTATTTTGTTTACTGGGGATATAAATATTGGTTGGACTTCCTGACCTTTAAAGTGTAAATCTCTGAAATTCTTCATGCAACTGTCAGGTTGATGGCCGTGTACAATAATAGCTCTAAGGGCTGGCTCGCAGTATGCAGACTCATCGGCCGGCCCACCGGGAAAACTCCCGATCGTCCCGATTGCCACTCCGCCCCTGACATGAATCATTTCTCTTTGCCAGAGTGTCTCGCAGAGACAATTCCATTGTGCTCTCGCGAGAACTCTGGATTTCCAGGGTACAAAACTATACCTTTAGGGAACAATCTGGGAACGTCAGTGAAAGAAAAAGATGAGGGAGATTTCAACCCCGGTAATTTTTTTTAAATGCTGGCTGCTAAACAGACCATTTTAATACAATGTGGGTGTGACAGATATACCTTTACAGAGCAAGCAGCTCTGGCCATATCGCCTCTGCATGACGAGCACTTTAAATTGCTTTAAATGCATTATCGTTTCACTACCCAACACGCAAACAAGGGAAAGAAAAGAAAAGAAGAAACCAATGAGCTTATGTTGTGATTTGCTACACTGTAGCCCTAGGCCTAGAGAAAAGACAGCTACAGTGACCTAACAATAAGGAGTTGCTATACTGTAGCCCTAGGCCTAGAGAAAAGACAGCTACAGTGACCTAACAATAAGGAGTTGCTTACACTGCCGTTTGGTTGTCCCAAACTTTGAGATGATCCATATACTCTACGCATTAACTGAATCTTATCAATATTGAAACTTGAACTGCGATGTTCCAAACTGAGTGACTGTAGGATGCAATGCCTAATCTCACTGCCTTCAGCATAACTGCTAACAACAGTGCGCCTATTACTGTGAAACACCTGAAAAATATTAAGCTGCTGTTTTCTTGTCATGACGCGCACTACGCTTGAATGATTTATGAATGGAACATTGCATTTTTAAGTGCCAGAACTGCTTATCATGTTGTGACAAAGTTTACACCAATCACCATCACTTTTATTGTTGTAATATTGAATGATTTCCTGAATAAAGTGTTGTAAAATTGTATGCACAGTGCGTACAGGATACAGGACATAAATAGTCAGGTGTGTGTGTCTGTTGTCTACTTGACTGGCAATGTGAAGATAACTCGCTTCATTCTCTTGGTGGATGGCAGAGATACCCCCAGGAGGAAGTGGTTGTTATGGGTGTTACGTCTTTGCAAATAGGCCTCTGGCCGCACTGTGTGGGCCAATGGCTGCTGCAAGGCCTACATTAAGATCAATATGTCAGTGGCGCTGTGGTTAGACTGTAGCCTCCCAAACTTCCGCTGTGCAAGATGTGCGAGGGGGAAACTGGTCAGGGTGAAGAAATGTGAAGTGCAGCTCAAGAGATTCAAGACATTCTTAGATTCAAATATTTTTTGTGAATAATCAGTTAGAGGATATAGATATTTGGTCCTGCTGTGAACTAAATTAGTGTGTGTGCGTGCGTTTTAGGTCTTGGTCCTCTCCCAACATGTCCTGTCTACACTGCTACCAAACATGGGGTGGTTGGCTTCACCAGAGCCATGGCGGTAAGCATGAGCAGTTGCACCCTCTGAACTCTGAGAAAAACAAACATGTTTCTAAATATTGTTCCTACAGAACGCTGCACAGCGTGCAGTTTAATGGAGTATGGCAGCACTTTCTGAGGCTGTGTGTGTGTGTGTCTGTGTGTATGTGTGTGTGACTGCATGTGTGCCTCTGCTGTTCACATGGTCTCATAATGCACGGTTTGCCTGTGTGTGTGTGTGTGTGTGTGTGTGTGCGCGTGTTTCAGATGGCCTCAGAATATGGCGGTTACGGTGTGCGTCTAAACATGATCTGCCCCATATTTGTGCGGACGGGGCTGTTGTCCTCTCTGGACAAGGAGGAAAGGGCTGGAGATTTTTACCACCTCAGAGATGTCAACCAGAAAATCATGGAGAGATTCGGCACTCTTGAGTAAGCCTCACTGCTGCTACACACACACACACACACACACACACACACACACACATTTGCAGTGCAGAGAACCTTTTTAGCTGAACAGGGGTCACATGAAAATAATCTTGTCAAACGTGTTTGTTTTTTAGCTACATTTCTACAAAGAATGTGCGTGTGTGCGCGTAGGGGCGCCGCTAGGTTGTATTCCATTGCCAAGGGCACTACCCCCACCCCACCCCCATCCCCATCCATTTTTTAACGGTGGCTAACCATATTTTTTTTTTAATTCTGGCTGCTAAACACACCATTTTAACACAAATACCTTAACAGAGCAAGCAGTTCTGGCCATATCGGCTCTGGATCACATGACATTGCTTTAAATGCATCATCGCTTCCCTACCCAACACGCGAACAAGAGAAAGAAAAGAAAAGAAGAAACCAATGAGCTCATGTTGTGATTTGCTACACTGTAGCCCTAGGCCTAGAGAAAAGACAGCTCTGGGTCTAGGCCTAGAGAAAAGACAGCTACAGTGACCTAACAATGAGGAGTTGCTTACACTGTAGCCCTAGGCCTAGAGAAAAGACAGCTACAGTGACCTAACAATGAGGAGTTGCTTACACTGTAGCCCTAGGCCTAGAGAAAAGACAGCTACAGTGACCTAACAATGAGGAGTTGCTTACACTGTAGCCCTAGGCCTAGAGAAAAGACAGCTACAGTGACCTAACAATAAGGAGTTGCTATACTGTAGCCCTAGGCCTAGAGAAAAGACAGCTACAGTGACCTAACAATAAGGAGTTGCTATACTGTAGCCCTAGGCCTAGAGAAAAGACAGCTACAGTGACCTAACAATAAGGAGTTGCTATACTGTAGCCCTAGGCCTAGAGAAAAGACAGCTACAGTGACCTAACAATGAGGAGTTGCTTACACTGCTGTTTGGTTGTCCCAAACTTTGAGACGATCCATAATCTACGCATTAACTGAATCTTATCAATCTTGAAACCCGAACTGCGATGTTCCAAACAGAATCACTGTAGGATGCAATGCCTAATCTCACTGCCTTCAGCATAACTGCTAAGAACAGTGCGCCTATTACTGTTAAACACCTGAAAAATATTAAGCTGCTGTTTTCTTTTCATGACGAGTAATACGCTTGAATGATTTATGACTGAATGGAACATTGCGTTTTTAAGCACCAGAACAGAAATCATGTCCTCATCCATTTCTTGCCTGTCTCTCTCCTCCTCATCCTGCCTGGTACTGGACTGCCCAGCCTGTGCTCTTTCTCCCCTCTCTTCTCCTTCTCTTCAACCTTCTTGTCCTCCTCCTCCTCCTTCTCCTCCAGCACTCTCTCCCTCAATTGTTGTAGTAGTCACTGCAGCAACATCCAAACACATAGGCATAAGTTGGCCTACTGTATACTCACTGCATGAATTTAATAGGCTTTCCTACACAAGGGAAGCTTTTTTTTGTCAAAATTGAGATATACTTCCCTTCCAGACAAGGGTCCTGTAGTCATCCTGGCAATACTGCAGTTCTTTGTAGCTTAAATAGCCTACTAAAGCCTTCATTCTGACTTTTGGTGATAATTTGCAAATGTAGCCTAAAAATCTACAGTAGATTAGAGTAATTACAGTAGATTAGGCTACATTTACAAATGCAGCAAACTTATTTAAGTTTGCCATTAAACCATTGATCAAATCACAGCACTGGCTATTACCAGCATAAATGTTACCTTTAATGTGGGCAATTATCATACCTCCCTCGTCCTCTTCATCTCTCCTCACTGTTCCTTTCCCTCTGCCTCTGTTCAGGAAGAATTGTCTGATGTCCATCTAATAGTCTAATAGGACAGCTTCACAAACAGTATAGGCTACTTTTACAGGACTCTCTCTCCAGTATAAATCATTATTAATTGTAAATGCATGCAGCCTACACATGGTGTGAGTGTGTGTGTGTGAGGGAGAGAGCACAAGCTGGTAAACTGTTGCAGCCTGACTAAGCATTGAAAAACAGGCTAATTATGTGGGCAACATTCTCTATAACTTGTCATTTTCTTGTCAAACAAGTTTAATTGTAACATTGCACTCTGTGTGTGATATGCAGCTCCATGGTTGAAATACTCGGAAGAATCATGTGAACGATTTTTCATTGGTTGTTGCGTTCAATCTTACCCAGCTACAGAGGTGCTATTTCCGGATTGGCTATTATGGCCCTTTTCTTTTTCCTTTTTTTTTTTTTAACTGGCTGGAGAGTGACAGGCTCGAGTCATGACTAAAGCAGGCTGGCTCATGAATGCCATTTTGCACTAAACTGGGGCACTGACTTTTTGCTATAAACATTCTGGGGGCCAAAGCCTTAATTTGGTGGGGGGCACAAAGGCCAAAGTTAATACAGTAGTAGCATATAAAAATGATCAAAGTTGTATCTAGCCTATTCACTGCAGTAGACCTGCATCACTGTATGAAACATTACAAAAACATGAAACATGACATACATAAAACTATAAATCATCTGATCATATAATAATTACAGATATCTAGGCTATATATAACATTTATTTTATATTTGGCCTGCTATGAAATCATGTATTGAACAATTTAAACACAGCTCAGCTTTAAGAAACTCAAATAGCCTAGATCAGGGGTCTCAAACTCAAATGAGCTGGAGGCCAATTCTGCCAACGTCATCTGATTGGAGGACCGGCTATTTCTGAAAATGCAATGTTCTTTTTTCAAATACCACACAAAACTGCAAACAGAAAGTGCAAGTGTTTTTGTCTAGTTTTAGACACCTGTGCTAGCAACCTTAGCTTATAAATAAAATAATGATAAATATTAGTACAAATTAAAAAACAAATGAAAAGCATAAAAACAGGTATGTGTGTGTTTCACACCAAATACAAATATTTTCCTCTCATAACTTTTTTAAACCTGGCAAACTATAGGCGTCAGGGTTAAGAAAGCAACACCATTGGATTTTTATATCAACATTTCAAAAGGCCATGGCTTGAAAGTGGTCAAAGATAAAGTCCTACTGTAAATGTAAAAATCTTTGAGTAAAACAAAAGTTTATGAAGGGGGTAAATTTACCAATCTAATTTGCCACTGGATGGCAAGCACCTCAAATTATGCACCTTTCAGTACCTAAATACTGGATGAACATACATATTTGAGCAGGTTTACTTTCCTTTTTTCATATTACCCACATAACAAATTAACAGGAAAACACCTAAGATGTATACCAACACCTAAGATGTATATGGTTTCTAAACCACAAAGGCCTACAATAAAGTATTCTGGTCAAATCAGTTCCTATCGCGGGTAATCTGAGTACCCAGAAGTTCGCATCATATTGCGGGTGACTTTGTAGTTTAGAGCAGTGTTTCTCAAAGTGTGGTCCGGGGACCACTGGTGGTCCGCAAGCTATCCCAAGTGGTCCGCGAGCAGACGTGGTAAAATATAATATAGATGAGTTGTTTGCAATATTGAACCAACTTGTATGTAAATCCAAACAGTTCTGCAACACTGTCTATGTAAGATATGCCAGTTTAAATCATATGAATCCTCTGACACAATAAGCAAAGTGCAAAGACAATAAGCAAGGTGGATCAGTGAGTAGGCCTATTGTGTAGGCTAATATATTGTTGAAGTAAGTCTAATCTTTTTTTTTTTTTAGCTAGGTGGTCCGTGCGTTTCTTTTTTATTGGTTAAGTGGTCCTTCGTCTGAAAAAGTTTGAGAAACACTGGTTTAGAGCCCTATTTCTACTAGCCCTGCTGTCTGTACCACGTCCATTACGGACACTATCATCACGATTACCACTGCAACTTCCAAGCTATGTTGGGCAGAGGGTCAAAATAAGCATGGTATGCTTAGTGGACACCGTCATTATACACGCATGAGGCGCACCTCCATTCAATAGGCGATCGATCATAATCTCCAAAAGGATATTCTCCTTCAGATTTAGAATAGGTGATTAACATAGCCTACCTAAGACTTCATCACACGTAAACGTTTAACATTTGGTGTAGGCCTATTTCTGCTTAATTTCTGTTTCAATTTATGCAACACTATGGCCTGCATCGCTTCCGCGTCATTACAAATGCACGTCTTTGTGTTTCTCGCGTGTAATACAAGTATTTCCTGAAAACTTTGCGCAGTGATTTTGGGTTTGAATGAAGCTCTGGATGTCTAGCACATAGTGGAGCAGAGTACAAATGAGATTTGTCACCGTACTTGGAACTATCGTCTATTTTAATCAGTATCGATGTTTGTCGCAATTAAAAAGTCTCAAGTCCGGATTACATTATTATTTTGACATACGTCGCGGCCGGATTTGGCCCGCGGGCCGGGTGTTCCAGACTTAGCATTTTGTGATCATTAAGGCTACTTTCACAAACTCTTAGTCAGCTGTCCTCTGATTTACCAATATCTAGGCGATATTTGTCACATTTATTTTGTATTTGGCCCGTTATGAAATCATGTGGAACAATTTAAACACATTGTAAAACTTAAAGCCCAAATTTGGAGACATCCATGCATGTCGAAATTTACTGCAAATTCAAAACTGGATTACTCTGGAACGGCTACTACAGAACGGGGACTGCTTTACACCTTTGTGTTCGGTAAGGTCTGTTGTTTATTCTGATATATGGTTTGTCATTTGTTAAAAGAAGGGTTCGTGAAGTATAAGAGATGAATGGGTAGGGAGATCATGGACGCAAAACCTTCAGTAGAATGTATGATTAAATTGAATTAGCCTATATTATTTACTTTTCTCGCGAACCATTCAACACAGCAATTATCGGCTAACATCGTTTAAAAGCTGAGAAAAAGCTCTTTCATGTGATACTTGTGATGTCTGTGTGATGATGAGTAGGCTACTTCGCAAGTAGTTCAACTGAGAAGAATGGGTGAATTTGGACGCACTTTCTTTCTTGCGCTGTCACTTTCTCCACTGCGTAAAAGACTAAATTAATTTGCGCTGTGAATGCTAAGATTATTTTGACAGGCCACAGGCTAAATAAAAATCGCTATTAGTAGGACGCAAAGCAGAATATTGAAAGAAGGGGTGAAATTCCTACCCTGCACGTGCCCCAGTGAATAAGGTCTAGTGACGCCCCTGACTTTGTGGCAACGTTAGATGAACTAGAACAGATCAATTTAGCATGACCATACTCAGATTATCTGTTGACATCAAACCGTGAAACAAACACAAGTTTACCCGACTGCTGATCCCGCTGTTCATTCTTGTGAAGTTTCTTCTTCCGTTTCTCATGCCCTGGAGGGTAATTAACCCTGGAGGGGCTTAATGTATGAGACACTGTCGCTATAACTGTACAGTATACCCAGAGCCATATAAAGGTACCTTTATATGGCTCTGAGTATACCTATTGCTGGCTTGACTCAAGGGGAGGCGGGAGAGGGAGCCTTCATTAGCTTGCAGGGCCCTGTGCAACTTGCAAGTTTTTTAATATCTCAAAAAGTACAGTTTACAAAAATTTAATTTTGAAGTTGAAAAAATAAATCTTGTCCATTTGACGACCTACTTTACAAAGTTTGATAGCGTATGGAAAAAGTGGGCAGTGGAATAAGAAGAAGAATAAGCCTAGGAAGAACAGTACAGTGCATTTTTATGCACTGTTATAAGAAGCCTAGGAAGAACAGTATAATGTATTTCCATGAAATTGCATGATATCCTGTATGGTTGCCTTTGTGTTATTTTTACTCTTGATTATAAAATATTACACTGTGTCTTGTCAGCACAACACACAGCCAAACCACATACACAATACTTTCACTTTCACTCATTTATATACAGCAGCCTACACTGTGCACACACAGTCTCACATACTGTAGACCAGCCATCAGCAATGACTGAAGAAGCAGCATTTCACTGGTGGTTCGTTTGACAGGTAAGTTTTGTTTTTATTTAAGGTAAATCATTTGTAACTGTAGGACACTTTAGCCTACAATTTTACATAATGTAAAATGTCTAAAGTGTCCTACAGTTACAAATTATTTGTGTGTTGCTAATAATCCGTTCCCTGTTTAAAGTTTAATGAATTGTTTTAAATGCTGACAGTAAATCAATCCAAAGAGTTTAAATTACATACGACCAGCACTGAAAAAAATAAATAGCTGGATTTACTTGATGTCATTGTGTACATCAGTTGCACATGAATGAAATGTTTTAGAATCCAACATTTCAATTTTGGTTTACAAAATGATTCATGCTGTGATAACCCAATTTGATCAAGTAATTCCAATGAAATTGATTGGGCTTAGGCCTACATGAAATATTCATGTAATTTAAACGTGATTGTGCTATACAGGTGTGGTACTAGAAGTAGGCATTCAGATGTACTTAGTTTTGCAACGTCGATGTTAAAGGAAGATGACTTTGATATTCTCAGTTTCCCGTCGGCAGGACGGGTACCCCCCTCCCCTACCTCCCCCTAACTTTTTAAATCAATTGTTTGCACCATATTGCTCTGTAGCATATTGTTATACAACCCCAAAACAGAAAAAGTTGGGACGTTGTGTAAAATGTGAATAAAACAGAATGTAATAATCTGCAAATCTCTTCATATTTACTCATCTCTACTCATATTTACTTGCAAAAAGGACACAGACAGCATATCAAATGTTGAAAATGACAAATTTGACTATTTCATGGAAAATATATGTTAATTTTGAATTTGATACCAGCAACATGTTTCAAAAAGAAGTTGGGACAGGGACAACAAAATGGTGGAAAAGGTGTGTAATGATAAAGAAAACAAAAGGAGGAATGTTTCACAACTGATTAGGGTAACTGGCAACACGATTGGGTGTGAAAAAGAGCATCCCAGAGAGGCAGGGTCCCTTAGAAGTAAAGATGTAGGGGTATTCATCACTGTGTAAACCACGTGTACACAAATGATGAGACAATGTCATTTTAATGTTTCTTAAAATGCAATTGTGAAGTATTTGGGGAGTTCATTATCTACAGGACATATCATTAGAACATTCAGAGAATCCAGAGAAATCTTTGCAAACAAGGGAAAGAGCTGAAAAACAAATTGGATGGCCGTGGTCTTTTGGACCTCAGATAACACCGCATCAACACCAGACCTGTCATTGTTGGGGCTCAGGAAAACCTCTGATAACCATTGGTTATGTGGTTTATGTGGTGATGGCGCCGGAGAATGGCGACATGGTGCTCTGGTTCTGGCTGTTAATCAGGGACGTGCACAGGAATTTTGAGGGGCAGTTGCTCTGACCTGAAAAAAGCCCCAAAAAAAAAAAAAAAAACTCACGGGCTATATGCAGCGTCTTTTTTTAAATATATACACAAAGAAGTAAAACACTGAAATACAGCACTCAATCACCTTAACCTATCATTATTATTTTCATGCCCACTAGTGGTATTTATGTTCTGCTCAGGCAAGATCTTTGAAATTACCTTTAAAATAGCCTATGTTTTTTTAGATTACAATTATTTAGCATGCAGCTCTTTAATCCTGTACTTTCTAGCATGGTCCTCTCATCTCATCTTGTGATCATCACTTAGGCCTTCCTGTCCTCTGTGCCTCCTCCTGGTCCACATTTTCCTCACATACAGTTGTCTGGAGGCTTATGACTGCTCCTCATCTTAAATGTAAATCTGTAATGTAATTATGAAACATTGCCATTAGTAGGCTAGGCTAAAATATGAGCCTATGGGTGACGTCAAGCGACTTTAACGCCCAGCTTTTTTGATGCGACATATATTTTCAAATGCAGCGCTGCCTTCCCGAATGCTTTCGGAGGTTAGCGTTAAATTAAACGGCGTCACCCATAGGACTAGAGTGGAATGCGGCACGACAAAATGAAGTGTCGTGCAAGTGGATCGGTACCGTATGGGTGACGTCAAGCGACTTTAAACGCGCCCGCAAAGCATTCTGGGAAGGCAGTGCTACATTTGAAATGATGTCGCGCGTCAAAAAGCTGGGCGAAGCCCATCTTTATGCAAATAAATCCGTTGAACACGAGGCGACTCTCCAATGAAAGGACGAGTTTGTAGGTCCTTTGTTCTACCACAACGGTGCCTGTGAAACTCTGGTTCCGCTTACAAGACAAACAATGTTTTAACAATCTCTTCCACGACCACCTAGTAGTCCATAAAACAAACGATACTAGGATTTGGATGAATATATTGACTGTTGGTGTTTCTGGTGAGGATTTGAGATTGCTTTGAGTAGTTTAAATAAAACAAGAGTTCGAAATGGCTTGCATAGTTTGTTTAGGCTATTAATGTGTTGTATACTGTTAAGTACATGCCTAAAATTGTGGTCCATTTGTGGAAAAACACTTAAGATACGTTAAAACGAACTGAGTATGAGCTGGTAACTGACATTTTAAACAAAACGCCCACACACGACTGAATGTGGGGAGGCAGCGCGACATCTATGCGGCACGACAAAATGAAGTGTCGTGCAAGTGGATCGGTACCGTGAGGCTTTGCGATTTTTTTTATCTAGGCCTACGTGAAATTCTGCATCCACTGTACGATTTATTTATGTATTTATTTTTCTTTCCCCTCGGAAGGGCAACGTGAGTCAAGAAGGGTATGTGGGCAGTTGCCCGGGCAACCTGAGCAACCCCCCTGTGCACGTCCCTGCTGTTAATCGTTTGTTTAAGTGTGGATCGTGTGGATTGTCTGATAAAATATGAGAGACTGGAATTACTGCATATTCGGGACAACGTGCAGCAGTCTCCTCCAAGACTGTTGTACTCATCAAACGACTTTATAGCCACATTGATACCGCCGTCCGAGAATGCCTCGGCCTCGGGATGCAACCAACCACCCCGGAAGCGAGGGAGAAGAGCCGGTGCTCTCGTGCGTCTACGGAGGCGCAAACACCGCTGCCCACTGCCCAACATAATCCTGTCTAACGTCCGATCGCTAGCCAACAAGACGGACGAGCTGTCCCTTCTGATCAGTTCCAGACGCGACGTGGCTGATTGCTCGGTGATGTGCTTCACAGAAACCTGGCTTCAGACTCAGCAATTCTACCAGCCGGCTTCTCACTGTTTCGGGCGGACTGTACGGCGGATTCGCTAAAACAGAAGGGCGGCGGGGTCCAGACGAATTGATTAATTAATCAGACTCATATTTTAGCCTACTAATGGCAATGTTTCATAATTACATTACATTTAAGGTGAGGAGCAGTCACAAGCCTCCAGACTATGTGTGGAAAATGTGGACCAGGAGGAGGCACAGGACAGGAAGGCCTAAGTGATGATCACCAAATATGAGATGAGAGGACCATGCTAGAAAGTACAGGATTAAAGAGCTGCATGCTAAATAATTGTAATCTTAAAAAACATAGGCTATTTTAGAGGTAATTTCAAAGATCTTGCCTGAGCAGAACTATCAAAAATAAATACCACTAAGGGCATTAAAATAATGAGGAGTTAAGGTGATTGAGTGCTGTATCGCTGTATTTTGAGTGCTGTTTTACTTCTTTGTGTATATATTTTTAAAAAGACGCTGTTATTCTCAGTCCTGCATATAGGCCGTGAGTTTTTTTTTTTTTTTTTTTTTAAATTTTTTTTTTTTGGGGGGGGGGAGGCAACTGCCCCTCAAAATTCCTATGCACGTCCCTGCCTCCCGTCCTTGTTTTAGCTGGCTTGTTATCAAGATGTTTGTGAAAAGAGTACAGTGGTCTGCCTTTGGCTTCACCGTCAAACTATAGGGGAAGTGAGTCTGCTTTGGTTAGCCTTCCCTACCGTGTAATACACATATGCACACATGAGTATGCACAGGGGTTGCTCCAGTGCGTCAAGCACAGCACATGTTGTTGTCAATCCTATGAGCTGAGCGCCAATAAACAGTATCTCACCCTTGAGGTTGACTGTCATAGTTGAGGCTATTGTGACAAAATATATCAACAATACCGACAAGTCTGTGGCCCCTATAATAATTAACTACTCAAAAAATAATCTTCAAGGTTGGCAGGTCTGCAACAACCATGTACTAAACTCAATACATAAATATAGCCGCAAGCGGCAATGGCGGGCCCGAGCACCTGCGGGCGCAACCCGTGACATTTCAGAATCCAACAAAGCACAGACGTGGTGCATTTGTAAAATGTACATATTTGATGTGTGTGCTATTTGTTTTTGCATGTTATTTTCTGGCACATTTACTTGCTTGGCCAGGTGGGGGCGCAATGCAAGCCAGGCCCATTGTGTGTCATGATAATCATAATATAAATTAACCTGAGAAATTTCAGATTATTCATTTTAAGCAAAGAACATTTCTGATACACTTTTTGGCCAGATGGTGGCGCTATATTGGGCATGTGAATTACACATGTGAATATCATCACAATAATGATATCCAATATTTTGCAAAGTTTCAGATCAACCAATAAAGGCATTACCAATTTCTGGCACATTTTCCTGCTTGGCCAGGTGGTGGCGCTATGCCTGGCAGGCCAATTGGGTGTCTGGATATCATCATAATCATAATATCTATTAACCTGAGAAGTTTCAGACCATTCATTCAATGCACTGTGACTTTATGACACATTTCCTGTTTATATGTTGAGATATTAAAATCATGACATATTACAACATATCAAAAATCCGTTCGCAATTTAACATCAGCAACATCTTGGCATCATGTTTGCCAAATTTCACATGAATCTGACAAACCGTCTAGGAGGAGTATGTTAAAATTGATCATGTGACATCAGTGTAATTGCCATTCTTTCTGTTGCCAGGTGGTGGCGCTATGCCAAATTTGCATTATGTGCATGTGAATATCATCACTCCCATAGTATTCAAAGACCTGTGAAATTTAAAACATTTCAAGCCATGCATGGTGAATTAAGACACATTTATTGTTTATGTGGAAGGGTATTAAAATTCATAGTTTTGCCATTTCGTCAAATTACAACATATCAAAAAAAGCTTCACAATTTAGAATCAGAAGCATATTGGCATCATGTATACCAACTTTCACATGAATCGGATCAACCGTCTAGGAGGAGTATGTTAAAATTGATCATGTCCACAATGCACAAAATCCCAATTACCTCACTTCCTGTGGGCGTGGCTAATGGCATGTTAATACAAAAGTTGATTGTTTTTGGGAGTTACACACACCCACCAAATTTGGTGTGTGTATCTAAAACTATATGCCAACCACAAGTCACAGTGACATAAGAGGGCGCTATGGAGTTCCTGGGCAACGCCCGGTGCCAAGCTTTTGTCCCTGTGTATTCATGGTACCTCTTGACGTGTGTGCCAAATTTCATGCGTTTTCACCCATGGGAAGCACCTCTTTTGGGATCACAATTCAGCACATATTTCATCACATTAGTCTGCACAAAAGCCCAAATATCTCACTTCCTGTTGGGCGTGGCTAATGCATTGTACATAGGAAAGTTGTTCATCTTGGAGAGATACAGACACCTATCAAATTTGGTGTGTGTAGTTGAAATTATATGCCAACCACGGGATCAGTCACCTAAGAAGGCGTAAGGGGGCGCTAGCGAGTCCCTGGGCCATGCCAGGGGCCAAGCTTTTGTACCTAGCTGCTTTGTGTGACACCTGATGTGTGTGTCAAATTTCAAGACTTTTCGTTTATGTTAACCACCTCAAAATATATGCCAACCACGAGATCAGTCACCTAAGGGGGCGTTAGCGAGACCCTGGGCCACGCCCGGAGTCAAACTCTTGTACATAACTGCGATGCGTGACATTTGACGTGTGTGCCACATTTCAAGAGTTTTCGACCATGTGAACCACTTCAAAAACAGGAAAGCAAAAAAGTAGAATAATGAATAATAATAATAAATATAGCCGCAAGCGGCAATGGCGGGCCCGAGCACCTGCGGGCCGCAAGCCGTGACATGTCGGAATCCAACAAAGCACCGACGTGGTGTGTTTGTGAAATGTACATATTTGATGCGTGTGCTATTTGTTTTTGTATTTGCTTTTCTGCCACATGTACTTGCTTGGCCAGGTGGGGGCGCAATGCAAGGCAGGCCCATTGGGTGTCATCATAATATATATTAACCTGAGAAATTTCAGACCAATCATTTTAAGCAAAGAACATTTCTGATTCACTTTTTGGTTGGCCAGATGGTGGCGCTATGTTAGGCATGGAAATTACACATGTGAATATCATCACAATAATGATATCCAAATTTTTTGTAAACGTTCAGATCAATCAGTTAAGGCATTGTCCATTTTCTGGCACATTTCCTGCTTGACCAGGTGGTGGCGCTATGCCAGGCAGGCCCATTGGGTGTCTGGATATCATCATAATTATAATATCTATTAACATGAGAAGGTTCAGACCATTTATGCAAAGCATAGAGCATTTGTGGCACATTTCCTGCTTGGCCAGATGGTGGCGCTATGCTAGGCCTGTGAATTACGAATGTGAATATCATCACAATAATGATATCCGATATTTTAAAAAGTTTCAGATCAATCACTTAAGGCATTGTCCATTTCTGGCACATTTCCTGCTTGGCCAGGTGGTGGCGCTATGTCAGGCAGGCCCATTGGGTGTCTGGATATCATCATAATCATGATATCTATTAACCTGAGAAGTTTCAGACCATTCATTCAATGCACTGTGATTTATGACACATTTCCTGTTTTTGTGGTGAGATATTAAAATCATATCAAATATATAACTTATCAAAAATCCCTTCGCAATTTAATATCAGCGACATCTTGGCATAATGTTTGCCAAATTTCAAATGAATCTGACAAACCGTCTAGGAGGAGTATGTTAAAATTGATCATGTGACATCAGTGTAATTGCCATTCTTTCTGTTGCCAGGTGGTGGCGCTATGCCAAATATGCATTATGGGCATGTCAATATCATCACTCCCATGGTATTCAAAGACCTGTGAAATTTAAAAATTTCAAGCCATGCATGGTGAATTAAGACACATTTATTGTTTATGTGGAAGGGTATTAAAATTTTGCCATTTCGTCAAATTACAACATATCAAAAAAAGCTTCACAATTTAGAATCAGAAGCATATTGGCATCATGTATACCAACTTTCACATGAATCGGATCAACCGTCTAGGAGGAGTACGTTAAATGGATCATGTCCACAATGCACAAAATCCCAATTACCTCACTTCCTGTGGGTGTGGCTAATGGCATGTTAATACAAAAGTTGTTTGTTTTTGGGAGTTACATACACCCACCAAATTTGGTGTGTGTATCTAAAACTATATGACAACCACAAGTCACAGTGACATAAGGGGGCGCTATGGAGTTCCTGGGCAACGCCTGGTGCCAAGCTTTAATCACTGTCTATTCACTACCAAATTTGGTGTGTCTAGCTGAAAGTATGTGCCAACCACTGGATCAATCACCTAAGGGGGCGCTACTGAGTCCCTGGGCGACGCCCGGGGCCAAGCCTTTATGCCTGTGTAGCCAGTGTGATAACAGATGTGTGTGCCAAATTCCAAGACTTTTCATCCATGTTAACCACCTCAAAAATAGCAAAAAGGTGAACAAATAATAATAATATATAGCACTTCGGTGCTCGGGCCCTAATTTACAGAAAGAAATGTGATAGCCACAATCTGTTGCTTAGTAGAACAGAAGTCAAACAGACTTCAAGGGCTTAGCCCCTCCTTCTAAGTAATTTTGTGAAGGAAACGAGGAAGAAACAATAGGAGGATGGAGGAATGAAGGAGAGACCGATGTGATAGTTGAGATGTCCTGCTTACTCACGCATCACTTTTAAGAGACGTCAATTACTGATGATGGGGCGCATCAACTTTTAGGCTAGAATTAACAGACACGCAAATTGCAGAGAATATGAGCTTATACCTAAAAAAGAACATGGACTCTTCCCACTTATTGAGGTAATGTTTGATAGTTCTCGAGACATGAATGAATACTTATTATACAATGCATGAACAAAACTGGCATGAACCTTTTTTTAACTCATTGACTGCCAAAATGCGTTGAGTGCCAAAGCTTTTTATTTTTTAAATTACGAAACTAGACACTCACACAACTTATATGTGATTTTGGAACTCTGTGATGAATGGAAATGAAATATATGACGATCGTGAAACTTATGAAAACGCACAATCTGGACATTTTATCTGGACATTTTATCATAACTCGGTTGCCGCTTTGGGTCGAATCAGTGACACATGCACGTCAGGTCAAAACCATTTTCGTGGGTCTATCACAAGGTGGCAGTCTCACCAGGTCTCGCTGATCACTTCCTGGAAAGTTTGAGCCTCTCGCTGCAGCCTGCGGGAAGGCGGGGCTTGACATCAAGCCCAGCCCACATCCAAGTCAGCCATGTTTTTTTGTATTACGTCACGCAGTTTGAAATTGCTGGCGGCGAGAGGGAGGCAGTCAGCAGAGAGAGCCAGAACTCGCAACGAGACTGAGCGAGCTGCTGTTACATTCTACAAACCAGCAACTTACTGCAAAACATGTTTTATTGTGTAATTCAACACGTAAACTGTGGATTCAAACCAGTGCAACAACTCGCAACAGCACCAACGTTTCCATAAGAACGCCGTTGTCACACTACTCGTTCGTCAGAAAGGAACTAGCTAGTGCTAGCTGGCTAGCTAGCCAGCAAAGTTAACCACGCCAGAGATGGCAAGAGGCTGGCGGCGCCCACCGGTTCGGCTGTTGCCGGGCGGACGCTGAGTTTTTGCACATCGGTTCTACCGCTGCTTGCTATCTGGGCAGTAGCCTATATTTGAGATGAGGATATGTCTAGCTTGATCTAACCGGTTAACGTTACACAATGCATGCTTCTGTTTCACCTGTTACTAAAGCAAAATCGCCCCTTTGTAGGCTACATTTGGTTGTAATGGAGAATTCTTGCTGTTAAACTGATAGTCCATAATAATGAAACAACACACCATTCTACTTTTGAGGGCTAAATTTAATGAAATATGGCTTGTTTTCCGTTTGAACACATTGTCATCAATATTTAAAATGACCAGTTTTTATGAATGTGCATGTTATTGTTTCAAAACCGGAAATCAAATGAACGAAAAAGTACACGAACCCAATTACAATAACTAGCCTAGGCCTACATGAAAAATTCACTGTGGTTGCATGTGATGTAATTTGTGTTTAGCCTACATCATCAGTTTCTATCATCTAATATGAAACAATATACTATATAATTCGCTACCAGACTGTCGGTAGCATAGATTGTATGTCTGTGGTCGGTAGTAAAGCCAAAGCGTATGGGGAGTGACGTAGGCAAAGAAAACATGGCTGAGTTGGATGTGGGCGGGGCTTGATGTCAACACTTCATATCATGAAAGACGTTATATCTCCATTTCTAAAACAAAAACAGCGATTTTGATGAAAACTAGCCACTGTTTAGCTTGGGATTTCTCAGGAACAGAGGCGTGTAGAAATACACGTTTGCACCCACCGAGAGCTTAAAGTCTCACCTTTTAATCGAGCTATTGTATGTGTTCATAGCTATAACACAGAATATGCTGTGGCTGTAAAAAAATCAACAATGGTCTAGATTACTGGCACTCTAGGACAAAGCTCCCGAAAACAGCCTGGCATTCAATGAGTTAAAAAAGTTTGTATGGAAGTTCATGATAATTCCAGCATATAAAGGTCATTTTTTGGTCTATCTACTAGTTTAATGACGCAAATAAATCCCTACGAACTTCTTTGAAACCGAAAGTTGACAGACGTGGGAGAGAACCTTTTACCTTGGCAGCTTGGACAAATGATCGCACAATTCCAACTGAAAACGCTTTTGCTTGTGTTTCCACCTCTCTCCTCGGTCTTGCCTCCTTTGGTTACAATTAGATGAATGAGATGTCCTCAATGATGTCAGGCTTTGAACGATTTCCGGAGCACAAGCTGGAGGACCGAGGAGAGAGGCCGTATGCAAATAGAGGTTTGAAAAAACCCCCTTATGTCACGTCTGCACCAGGTTCTCAACCGGCCTCGCCTCCTCTGAACTCTCCTTCCACTCACATTCACCACTCCAACTCCACTTATTCACCTTTGCCCATTGATTACTGTCACCAGTGCCCCTTGGACTCTTATAAACAGCTCATTCCCTGTCTGGACTCGTCACACACCATGTTCTTGTGTGATTCTCCAGCGTATTCCGGTCTGTCCAGTGTATTTTTCCTTGATTCAGTTAAGTGCAGATCTTTTCAGCTGTGACCTTTTGGATTTTCATGAACTAGGTTTTGAACATTGTGTTTTTGGACTTCCTGTTCCCGAAAGTGTTTTCGTATCTTTTTGCCCTGGTCAAATCCTGCGTTATTGTTTACCTAGGATTTTGCTCCTTTTTTGCTACCGTCTTCTGTTGTGCTATTTTCTGTTATTATAATTAAAACTACTGTATGTCTGCTGAATTCAAACATATCCTCTGTTTCTAAGTCTGAGTCCGTTGACACATTGGTCCGTTGGTCATGTAACTAACATCTTACTGTCAAACTGCTTCATTACAGAAATCAAAACTAGTGAAATGGAGCCAGATGCCTCAACACAAGGGGCGTTTGAGCCTTCAGGTGACGATGAATCATCCTCTGATCAAGCTGAGGGATGGCCAAACATGCTGATGGAAAGTAAATACATTTCTCAAATACTATTGTTTTACAAGAGACTTGCAAAATTGTTTAATAGGCCTATACAAATGATGAATTAAAGGGGTGGTTCAGGATTTTGGACATAGGACCTCATTTCCAAGTAAGCAAGTGTGATATTTATCAGTGGAGACAGTTTTCAACACGTTTCATCCAGTCCTTCTAATTGCAGAGTTCGCAGGTGCTAGGCTAGCGCAAGTCAACGGTATGTGCTAGCCTGCCACTAAAGACAGTCTTACCCACTCCAAAGTACACCCGAGGCAAATAAATTATAACGCCAGACTATCGATGTAAATGTCTGTATTGACAGTGTTATTTCTAACGTTATTCTATCCTTGCATTTCAACGATCGCATTACATTTTGAGGGACTAGTTTCTTAGCAGCGCGGAATTATACTTGCTCGGTTAGTAGTACTGCGCCGAAAAGTAAACAGTAAAGCGCACTCCAATGGGGATACCTAGTAGTAGCCTTGGTAATATCAGTCCGCCGCTGAGTTGCAAAATGACTACTAACAACTTTAGGGACCAAAGTATAACTATTGCAACGCGATGCAAGGGTAGTTGTATTTCTTACACTATTCTATCAACACAGACATTTACATCGATTGTCTGGAATTTGCCTCAGGTGTACTTTGGAGTGGGTAAGACTGTCTTTAGTGGCAGGCTAGCACATACCGTTGACTTGGCGCTTAGCCTAGCACCTCGCGAACTCTGCAATTAAAAGGACTGGATGAAACGTGCTGAAAACGGTCTCCACTGATAAATATCACACTTGCTTACTTGGAAATAAGGTCTTATGTCCAAAATCCTGAACCACCCCTTTAAGTGTCGCATATTGTAAAGCCACAGTATGAAAAACATTTTTTGATTGATTTTCAAATTGTAAAATCTAAATTGTTCCTTCATTATATCACTCATTTTTGTTTCATTTTTGTTATGTGAAGGCGGACATGAGTTAAAAGAGGACCATTTTGACAGGTAAATTAATTCTGCCATTTTATGATTCTCTTATATTATTATTGTTAAAAATATAGTTTAGTGTAAGTATTAGAGGACTTTAAAAATGCCATCTTAAATTATTGTGAAAATGCTGAATTTGTAATGAGTGTGTATGTGTGTGTGTGTGTGTGCTGGTCATTCAATTTGCATTATATGCTACAATTAACATACTAATCTTTTACAACCCTATTGACTAGTTGCACGGAAGGCTCTTGGTGAGCTAATTTATTTCCTATGGAGCTAGGTGTGTTTGAACCTGCTGCTATTCTGCATGTACTGTAATTAGTGTCTACACGGACCCGGTTGGGTGTTAACAATAAAGAAGGATGCATAGGCGCTAATTACATTCAGAGTAGCAGCAGGTTCAAACACACCTGGCTCCACAGGAAACAAACAAGTTCACTGAGTCTTTTGTGCAACTAGTCAATTTCAATAAAAAGTTCAGACACTGTGTAAAAGGCAAATAAATACAAAATTTGGTGATCTACAATTTTTTTTAAATCTGTATTTAGCTGCAAAAAGAACATAGACAATATGTAAAATATTGACAGTGATGTGACTATTTCATGGAAAATATAAGCTCATTATGACTTTGATTACAGCAACTACAATTGATTACAATGTCTCAAAAAAAGTTGGGCGGGGTGCAACAAAAGGCTGAACAAATGTTATAATGATTAAAACAACAAAAGGATGAAAATTTCACGACTAATTAGGTTAACTGACATCATAATTGGGTATAAAAATAGCATTCCGGAAAGGCAAAGTCTCTTAGAAGTTAAGATTTGGAGATATTCATTATTCTGTGTAAACCTGTGTGGGAAAATAATGAAACAATATAAGAATAATACTCGTCTAATCTGTAGATTTCATCATCTACAGCAGTGGTTCCCAACCTTTTTTGTCTTGTGTACCCCCTGAGCCTTTTTGTCATACCATGAGTACCCCCTCACTCATACGTGCTAATGATTATTCAAAAGTATAACATAATTGATTATTGAATGAAAATAACTTTATTTCATCTTCTTTAATTCTCAGGCATTTTCTTAATTTTAACTCAAATTAAGCATAAAAATGAATAATATGTTGCCTTGAAAATAAATAAGTAATATTAACAAATAAATAAATATGAAATCAAAATAATCAACTTGTCTTTGCTATATATATATATATATCTTGTAACATTTAGGCCTACCACAAAAAAACCTGGAGCCCCTTTGAATAAGTCCCCTTTAAACAGGCATTTAAACTTTAAACCAGGAACAAAACACTTACCAAAATAATATTCAGACTCACTAATAGGCCTAGCAGTTTCTTTTCATCAGTCATGTGAGCTTTAATGAGACACTTGAGCTTGCTTGTCTTTCATAAGCTTTGATAGTTCTGGGGGCAGTGTGGAAACAGCTGTTACCAGGCTGGTCTCCACATCCAGTCTGTTCCTCTGCTTGGTTTTGATGTGTGCCAAAGCTGAGAAGGTCACCTCACACATATATGTAGAACCAAAAGGCAAAAGTTCAATCAGTGCATGTTTTCCCAGTTCAAGATATTCCTTCTCCACATCACACCAAAACTCAGTCAATGTCTTCTCAGCATATGCCATCTTCAGCCCACAGTCAGATGATAATTCCATCAGAGGCTCCTGCAGCCTTGCAGGAAGGCTGTTGCTGCTCTCACTCATAATAAATGGGTTCCTCACCCAATCCAGTCTTTCTGACTTTTTTTCAATGTCCTGGAAATAATGACTGAAATCAGTGCAGAGTTTGGACAGATGTGCTTTCACCAGTTTGACCACTGGACCCCTGGCAACATCAGTGGTGGCAAGATGGGCATTGAGTAGTGGGAAACAGCTCACATCTCCCCCATCACATTTCCTCTCCCATAGTTTGAGCTTTTTTGTGAATCCTTGAACTTTGTCACACAATTTCAGGATATGTGACTCCTTCCCCTGAAGTGATAGGTTGAGCTCGTTAAGTTTGGTAAACACATCAGCAAGATATGCCAGGCGTGCCACCCACTTGGCATCCTCAAACTCCACAGTAAGAGGATGCAGATGCTCCGTCAAGAACACAAAAACTTCATTGCGAAGTTCATAAAGTCTCAGTAGTGTTTTCCCACGAGACAGCCAGCGGACGTCTGTGTGAAGCAATAGTTGATCGTGCTCTGTGCCGTTCTCATGACAAAGAGTTTCAAACAGTCTGTGATTTAATGGCCGAGATTGGATGAAATGTATTATCTTCACAGCATCATCCATAACAGCACTTAAATCAGGGCTCATTCTCTTGCTAGCCAGTGCTTCACGGTGAATAATACAATGCATCCATGTAATGTCGGGATTTACCTTTTTTACGTGTCCAAACAGTCCCTTTCTGGCGCCCGTCATCGCGAGCTGCTCCATCTGTACAGATGTGGCTGCAGGTTTTCCACTGCAGATCATGTTCTTTGAAGAAGCTGTCTATAACTTGGAACAATTCTTCCCCAGTTGTCTTTCCTGTAGCGTTTTGCAAAATAAAATGTGCTCGTTTATGTCCGACACATCTTTGTAACGCACGAAGGACAGGAGCTGCGCTTCTCCACTCACATCTGTCATTTCATCCAACTGCAAAGCGAACTGACCGGATAGTTTGATTTTGTTCACCACTTGTCCAATAATATTAACAGATATGTCATTGATCCGACGGGATACGGTGTTATTCGACAGGGGAACTTTCTTGAGTGCGTCGGCTGCTTTCTTGTCTATCATAATTTCAGCCAAAGCAGTCGCTGCAGGGAGAACGTACGACGGAGTATTAGGGCCACACATGAAGAGAAAAAATATTTTTGCCATGGCGAGATTAAACTCGACATGTTGACTTTAAAGTCGACATGTCGACATTAAACTCGACATTTCGAGAATAAAGTTGAAATATCATATCTACTTTAATTTCGACGTGTCGACTTTAAAGTCGACATGCTGACATTAAACTCGCAATAGGCCCTACTGTTTAAACATAGCCTACACAGTTTAAGCTATGTAGCCTACACTAATACACAATATATTACATGAAAAATGGGCTTCAAATAGGTGTTATTTCAGATAGATTGCAGATATTTAGATAGATTGCGTCTTGTCTGTTAACTATCATTGCCGTCATCGTGAAGTGCTGTCTCGGGTTTATGGAAATACTATGCCGTTTAGGCTAAATAGCTAGAAAAGTATCCAATGATATAATGTTTCTATACAAAATGTTATTTCACTCTGTTTTACGTGGTTAAGGCTACTGCACATCCAAATAACTGCCCTTGACCCACGGGCGTCACTCTCCATAGGATAACATGGCAAAACTCATTTTTCTAAAACTGCTTTTCCATGTCTCACCTGCAATACGTAGCCTGTAGGAGGCTAGAAACACAGGTATAGCCTAAGCATATATACTATTTTAATCCCGTGAGAGAATATGTGTCCATGCACTTTATTTATGCACTTTGTGTGCATATGTGTGCAAGTAGGCTACTAGCCTACATGGGGTGGTCGGGATGACAGCTTCATTCGTCCCTCCATAGACATTCAGCAATGGGCTGTTTTGCATCCATTACAAACAAGCAACGTGAAAGTCTAGGATTAGGGAGAGCGCCTAGTATGCCTCTAGTGCATAAGCATGAAGTTGAACATTTAGATGCAACAACTAAATGTTTAGAACAACACTTTAATAATAGGCCTACAATAAATAAATAAACCGCTATGACGTTTAGGCTACTTTTGACCATTGCATTTATCGCCTGTAACTCCGTGATAAGGACCTAACAGCAAAGTATTTGGCTGAGCAACGTAGGTTAATATGTTCTATGTTTTGTCCACATGATATAGACCTATGTCTAATCATTGTTGCACTCGAACACTCTGAATCATTGTTGCACTTGTTGCATTGTTTCATTCGTCCTCCCTTTCAATCGTCCCGAGCGGTCGTTCTCTCTCCAAACTAACTTTATTCTCAAAATGTTGAGTTTAATGTCGACACGTCGAGATTAAAGTCGACATGATATTTCAACTTTATTCTCGAAATGTTGAGTTTAATGTCGACATGGCGACATTAAAGTCGATACGTCAAGATTAAAGTCAATATTACATTTCAACTTTATTCTCGAAATGTCGAGTTTAATGTTGACATGGCAACTTTAAAGTCGACATGTCGAGTTTAATCTTGTCATGGCAAAAATATGTTTTTCCTTCATGTGTGGCCCTAATACTCCGTCGTTGAGAACGAGTTCTTCAACAATTGAGTGAGGCTTTTTTGATTTAAGACTTAAATTCTGACAGCTTTCGTTGGTAAAATTCTTCACTTTTATCGACACTTCCCGAGTGTTTTGTGCTCTGGTGTCGCTGTAAATGGGCTGGCTTCATCGCACTATTAGCCAGGACTTCACCGCAAAAGAAGCACTGAGGCTGCGGTGGGTCCGCAGAAGTAGAAATGAATCCATACAATATATATTTTTCACTGTACTGCCTTGGTTTCAGTTTTGCCTCTTTCTTGCGTTTCTCGGTGGGCTCCTCTGAACTCTGACCTGAATCAAGAATAAGCGGACGTTTCAGCCATTTATCCATAGCTTACCAGTATTTTTCTGGCTACAGGTAAGCAGCTGTTTTGATTGTGTGATTTTGACGCGGTTGTGCCACAGACCATTGTCTCCCTGGGGAAACTGATGCACTATCATTTTTGACGGGATTATTAGGCCTACTTATCACCTTAGAATTTCCACGTACCCCCTGCAGTGTGCTCGCGTACCCCCGGTTGGGAATCACTGATCTACAGTACATAATATCATTAAAAGCAATAATAATGACAATGCAAAAGCCCAATGAAATAAACAAATACACAAACCAATAAAAAATGCTTAATTAACTAAGTGCATGCTAAAGGCATATGTCTTTAGACCCCTCTTGAAGGACCCAAAACTAGGAAGGGAGAGCACTGAGCAACTCATTCCCTCAACAAGAAACCACTGAGGAGAAAAGTCTTGAATTTGACCTAGCATTTATGGCTGGTCGGCACAACAGATAGCTCATCGGAAGACTGCTGTTTGAAGACTGGGTGTGCTGCAGCATTCTGAATCAGTTGTAACAATCTTACTACACAAGCAGGCAGGCCAGCTAACAATGAATTACAATAGTCCAGTTTGGAGATAACCATGGCCTGTACAAGAATTTATGTGGAATCTTGTCACAGAAGTTAAGTCGGTCATTTATGACACCCAAGTTACATGCCGATAGTTGATGTCGGTGAAGATGAGTCAAGCTGGATTTTTAATATGTTGGCGAATAGCTGTTGAAGCTAGAAACACCATGGAAGATTGAAACGTTTGAGAGATTAAGCTGAAGGTGGTGATCTTTCAACCAGACTGAAATATTTTTAAAACAAAGTCATCAGCTGACAGTAAAGTAGCTGATGGTGGTGGTTGAGGATTGAGAAGAGACTTGAAAGTAAAAAAAAAAACATTCTCTACTATCAGTGGCACTCTCAATCTTGCTCTGATAGAAGGTACTAGGTATAAGAATAACCTTCTAGACCCTATGCAGTCTGGTTTCAAGAGTGCTCATTCTACTGAAACTGCTCTTCTGTCTGTGACTGAAGCATTGAGAGTAGCTAAGGCCTCTGCTCAGTCATCAGTATTAATTCTACTAGATTTATCTGCAGCTTTTGATACTGTTTACCATGATATTCTCCTTCCTTCACTATATGAACTGGGGATTTCTGGGAAAGCTCTTGACTGGTTTGAATATTACCTTAAAAGGCATTCTTTCAGCGTGTCTTGGCAAGGACAGGTATCAAAGTCTCATGACCTCACCACAGGTGTGCATCAGCAGATATTAGGGCCCCTGCTTTTCTCTATTTACACCACTTCCTTGGGTGTTACCATTCGCTCCGATGCATTTGACTATATTGTTAAAATTGATTCAGAATGTTGCAGGACGCCTGGTCATCAATCAGCCAAAAAGAGTACATGTAACTCCTCTCCTAGTTACTCTCCACTGGCTCCCCATAGTGGCCAGAATTAAATTGAAATCTCTCACTTTGGCCTATAGAACATTGACTGGATCTGATCCCTTCTATCTTAATTCCATGATCAAGATGTATATCCCCAACCACCAACTGCAGACTTCTGATGAGCGTCTGTTGCCCAGCCATAAACACTTGATCAAATTCAAGACTCTTTTCCTCAGTGATTCCTGGTTGGTAGAATTAGTTGCTGAGTTCCTGTGATAGTTTTGGGTCTTTTAAGAGGGGTCTAAAGGAATATTTGTTCAACATGCACTTAGTTTATTAAGCGTTTCTTTGTTATGGTTTGTATATTTAGGGCCCGAGCACCGACAATGTGCAGGGCCGGGACGGCCTTAGGCACCGAGAGGTGCGAAGCCCTATTGTTTTTGTAAGGATTATTAAGTGTGCTTGCAAAGCAGCACACTTATTGCTCTTCTTAAGTTTTATTATTATTAAGTGTGCTTGCAAAGCAGCACACTTATTGTTCTTCTTAAGTTTTATTATTATTATTATTATTTTTCCCGTCTCCCTAATTTTTTGTCCGCCCTAGCGCCTAGGCCCTTTGAGACAGAGACACCGTTCCAACTTTAAAACGTCCGGTCAGTACCGGTGTAAGTTGGTCGCGAAGATGACGTCAGGTGGGCGTGCCGTTCGTCCGCCATATTGGATTGAACAGAAAGCGAAACTAAATTTTCACAGGTCACAAATTTGATCCGAGCGCCCGCGAAACTTGGCGTACATTATCCTTGGACCAAGCCTCACAAAGTTACTGGAAGGATTTTTTGATTTTCAAAAGCGTTTGCCCGTCACAGCCAAACGAAATTGTGAAAGCTCCGAAACAGGAAGTCGTCCATATCTCAGGAACACTGTCACATATCGATACCAAATTTTGTATATGAACTGGGGACTCCAGTGTGAGGGTGCATAACCTAAAAAAAAAAGAAATATTCCAAAAGTTTCCATCATTTGGTAATTCTCACCATTCACCTTTGCACTATTCGTCTTCTTTCACAATGCCTTCCATGTATGCTCAATGTCTCCGGGCAACCTTGCCCAATCATGAAATCCTTGCTCTGCCATGGGATAGTATGGACTTACGAACTGAAATAGCAAGGAGAACAGTAGTTATATATAGCTTACATAATAGAGTTGTTTTCACATTGACGGTATTCAAATTAAATTTTTCATTATTGTTAAATATCATGATGGGAGAGTATTATTAAAAATGTTACAAGTATGCAAATGCATATGTTTACGGGCATTTAGGTTTTACTGTGTTGTTTTGTTGTAAAGACATGCAAGGCATTCTGGGCCGTAATGAACAGTGGTCGGCAGCACTCCATAGGCTACGTATTAATATGAATAGGTGTTTCTGTAAACCTAGGGATAATAAACAGCTATCTCTGTTACAAAAAAAGCTGGTAATCGCTCATTGAAGAGGGTACTATGATAAAAGATTGTTTTCCTAAAAGCATGGAGTTGACGAAAGAATAAACAATCAATGTCCACGTTAATGTTAAATAGCCTAGAACTATCTGAGCGCTAGGTGGCAACGTTGTATTACATTTCACTAGTGTAGCCTACTTGAAATCTGATTGTGAGATTCCCAAGTAAGGAAGGTGCAAATATTATGTAATTTATCATGGGAAATTATTGGAAATGTTATTTCTTGTTTATTCTAATTGCAAACCACACACATCCATTCGGAATCACTGCGTGCACATTTAACCCTCTACAAGCCACAGGCTTAACTATAGTCGACAAAGATGCGGTACTGAATAAAGCGGCCGATGAAGTCAAATAGGGTGTCATATTTCGTTCGACTTCCACTCCACTAGATGGCAGACATGTCATACGTCATCCCGAGTCGAAAAAAAGGACACGCTTTAAACAAAACTTTCTAGCTACGGGCGCGTTGAATCAGTGCATGAAATACCGGAGCTAGTGTGCGTGTGAGCCACTTTGTCAGGCGATATTGTCAACGTCAGCCCGGTATTTGCATTAGATTATATCGTCTAATGGCATCAAAAAAGTTTACCTGAAATGAAGTGTTGGGTCTTCTATTAGCGGACCCTGATTCTGAAGGGAATATCTGCCTTCAGAAAATGACGGTGATTCGTTTAGTGAGGCTTCAGATCGTCCCTGCCTTGCAATGATGCAGCTGGACAAAGTGAAGTTTACTCCATAGTTTAGCTTACACCAAGCACAAGCGTTGAATCGTTTGCCCAATGTCACTGGTGGGAATAATGTTTTCACGGGTTCGGGTGTTCATGGGAAGTTAGCAGGGTGTTAGTGGTGTGGCCGAGCGAGGCTGGAGGTAGCCTAATATCCATAGCTAGCTTCTGTCTTTCTGAGCGTGTGCCTCTCCTCCTGGCTGACAGTAGCGTGGTGGAGCCTTTGTCTAATGCCACTGGGTATGTTAGGCGAGGCCGAAGTGCTCATAGGACAGTTAGGGGGAACGTTGTGGCAGTGTGGGGAGTCGCCAATGAGAATGACCGTAGGCCTAGTCGAAGCATAGAAATTCTCTCCACTTTCGGCGCCGAGGCAGATCTGGCCATGCTGCTGCATGGTGGAGGTGGTGACAAGCTCTCTCCCTCTCCCACACACACACACACACACACACACACACATTAGGTCATGCATAGTCTATCACAAGATGATGGGAATGCGGCCCTGTATGGATAGGGATAGGAGTCATTATCTCTACAAAAGGCCTGCTACATAAAAAAAAAAAGCAGCCAT
The DNA here is from genome assembly GCF_017589495.1 of Alosa alosa. NCBI lineage: Eukaryota > Metazoa > Chordata > Actinopteri > Clupeiformes > Clupeidae > Alosa > Alosa alosa. Next base: position 31,875,786 of record NC_063190.1, on the reverse strand, counting down.
TTAGTAATGATTTACACTGTTGATTTGCATCTACTTCCTGATCAAGGACAAAAACCGCGATGTGTTCCTTTTTATTGTGTTCATGTCCATTTAGTAAGAAAAAAAAAAACAAAAATGATTTACACTGTTGATTTGCTATCTACTTCCTGATCATTTAGGACATACAGTACACGATGTGTTCCTTTTGTGTGTTCATGTCCTTGTGATGTGTGTGTCTTTGTCAGCTAAGAAAAAAACAAAAACATCCTTAAAAACAACAAAAAAAAAAAAAATACTAACATTGTCTCTTGTCTTGTCTCGATCATCTCACTCCTGATCTGTGCCTGGCCATTGGCAAATGAGCTTTGAACTAAACAGGTCTTGTCTACTTGTGTTTGTGTGTCATCTGAATAATATATATGTGCCCCCATACATGGAATCAGAGTGCCTACTGTATGTAGTAAATGGAAAATCTCTACAGCAAAGGCCAGTCTACCGCTACATGCATTTGGTTTGTTTCTGCCATTTATTAGTAATGATTTACACAGTTTGTTCACTACTTACTATTTACCTGAGCATTCAGTATTGTGCAATATAGCATACAGAAGGTGAGGGGACATTTTGGGGAAAGAAGTGGTGCATTTTATCATTCAAACATGCAACTTTTCATGAAAATTCTATAATCCAAGATGGCCGCCACCATATGACGTCATAATATGCAAATTAGATATAAACATTTAATCTCTACATACACTTTGGGTCATCCTTAATATTTCTCTAATTTACAGAAAGTCTCTATCTCTTATCACTTTTAAGATATAGCCTTTTGAAATGAAGATGTCAAAATTGATCGTTTAAAAAAAAAACCTCTGGCCCTAAAGGGTTAATACTGAAAGACTATCATTTCGTTTATTTGATGTTGCCTTAGCAACACAGCCTTCAGAGCAAAGATTCTAGAACAGGGCGTCAGAGACACGTTTTGAGTTTGTGGCCAAGAACCTAAAATATCGGTTTCCATGTGCTGGATGGTGTCGTCCTTTATGAAAGTAAGTGTTTTATACAGTTAACGTTACAGACATAATGAGTCATGTTGTAGTGGTCAACATAAATGTGCCCCTTCTGTTATTAGAATGCTAAGCGGAGAAGCATGCTAAGCAGAGATTTTATCATTAATTTCTTTGTGTGGCTAGCTATAGGGAGGAGGAGATGTAGTGCTATGTTGCTAATTGGGATTTATGTTGTTTAGCGTGCTGCCATGGTCATTTGATATGAGATGCTTGCACTCATAACTCGTCCGCGATGTAACTTTAGGACTGCTATTTTTTTTTTACTAACAGTAATTCACGGCACTTTAGCCCTAAAGTAGCACCTACGCCTGTGACGGGCTTAAAAGAAGTGGCAAGGACTCCTACGCGATGTTTTGAAATCGTCTACTATTGTCTGCAGGAGCTTCCAATGCGAGGAACTTGCATTGTAGGCATAACTAAGGGATGCAATAACACCACCAACAACCAAAACTAGCCTACTCATTGTCAACATGTACATGAAATGTAACGTTTCATGTGGATCAAATTAAAATGTTTTCTTTGCAAACGTAAGTGTAACCTCACACCAGAACGCTTAAGTTATGGTCAACAAAGTTACTTTTAATTTCTCATTTGCTTTAACTGGAATCAAACCTCTTTGATTATGAAAACCTGGTACCCTTACACCTACTCACTGGTGAGGTATTAATCTGAAATCTGACAAACTGAAAATGAGGGCAACCAAACCAAGCAATTATCAATTTACATGAAACCCAAATCATGACAGTATTAACACAAAATCAAATAAGCCCCTTTCTTAGTTCACCTTTAGGCTATAGTTCCGTATTCACTAGGTCTTAACAATTCCCTTCAACAGGCATTTAGATTTAGTAAACCCCCTTCAATTACACATCATAACATCAACAGCACATAACACATTGTAATACACTTGTAAGCACCACAACACGTGATTCAGTATCACAAAAGTCCCTCCCAATAAGTTCAATGCTTTGGCATGACTCAATTCCGCTGTCAACGACTGTTGTCACTTATAGTTAAATGTTCGCTCAGTGTCAGACAGGATGGTCACTTAAAAGTGTTCCACAAGAAAAGTATTAGCCAGTTCACGGGGTGAACGTCTATTCGATGCCAGTAACTGGAGTGGAGAGTCTCATGTGGCAGGGAATACTCACAGACCACACCGTTGGTGCCGCGGAGTGAGAGAGGGAGGGGAGGGGGGAGAGTGAGCTTGGCCGAACAAGCTGGCTTCTCTTGCAAGCTGGCGTGATGAAACGCCCCACGTTGATCTAGAAAAGGCAGCGAAACTAACACTTTGTTCTCTAAACTAATTTAACTTCACAATAGGATAACTAGTGAGGCAATTCCACCTCACACTACGACGCCATACACTTTCGAGCGGCAACAACGCAAAGTTGATTGAAGTGTAGACCTGTTCTTCTCCATTGACACAACCGTTCCAGGTATCCTTCGTCAGCAACCGGAACACAATGACACTACTTTGAACTGAACTTAAAGATACTTTGCTTAATACTTAACTTAATGCAACTCGATAGAGTACCTTCACTTTTGTCTAACGTGTGTAGTCCACGGAGGCTGCCATCTTTCTCTCTCTTTCGTTGGCTCCTTCTCCAAGTCCCTCCTCTCCATACTCCCCATTGGACTGGCACAACAACCTTTACAGCCACTGATTGGTTTACTGTCAATCCCGCCCTAGGCTGCTATTGAATATAGTTCTTCACAGGGGAGGGTTGACACGTCAAGACAGCGGTGTACAGAATAATTATCCATAGTCTGAGGCACCCTTACATTCCCCCCCTTCAAACCCTGCCACATATACCTCTCCACAAGTAACACGTTCCCTGAAAGACCATGTAAGCAAAAAAAAAACTTTTTTTTTTTTTTTTTTTTTTTTTTTTTACAGAGCAAGAACACAGGTGTATAAACAAAACATTAATACTTCATAGTACTTAAACATCATCATAACATGTACTTAACATCTCTCATTTAGTAACAAAATCTCTAAATCTACCAGGAGCTGACCTCTAGTGCTCCTCTGAGGCCTGACTGAGCTTTGCATACTGTCACTATTAGTTCCCAAAGCAACTGTATCATCTGACTGTACTTCCCCAAGTGACTCACACTCCTCAGTGCTTAAGACCCCACCCCGTTCACTCTGCCTACTCCTAACTTCCTCATCAGTGTCAGAAGTGTCACCTGAGAGACTAGGGTGGAAGTGTGTGTCTTGGACAGTGGATTTGGGGTCACAGCTACGGGGGACACAGACTAAGTCATAAGAATCAGATTCGGATTCATAGGGAGCCCTATGCTCTCGAGGGGGCCTATTTGTTAGAAGGGTCTCAAATATGCATGGTTTTATTTGATCCCTATGTACCACCTTGGTAGGGCCACCAGCCTCAGGCTTAACAGTAAACACGGGCATGTCTGGATGATTCTGGGCGACGACAAGGTAAGGGTCCGGCTCCCATCTGTCTTGAATCTTGTTCCTGCCACGTGGTTTGTGATTCCTCAGGAGGACTCTGTCCCCAGGCCGAATGAGTGCACCACGTGCCCGTCGATCATACAGCCTTTTGCGTGGCTTTGAGGCACCTTTGCATCGCCCGCCGTGCAGCGTCTGCCGCCACCCCGCAGTCTCCTATGGTGATTCAGCACCCAGTCGTCAAGATTTTCTGCCCGGGCTGTCACTGAGATCCATTCCCCCCAGCACATCTCGGGGCAACCGGGCGTCTCTCCCGAATAGCAAGTAAAAGGGGGAGTACCCAGTAGATGAATGAATGTGGCTATTGTATGCCATAACTAATTCTGGCAGGTATTCTCTCCAGTTTCTCTTTTTGTTTGCCGGGAGAGTTCTTAACATCTCATGCATCGTGCGATTAAATCTTTCGCATTGTGAGTTTCCCTGCGGGTGGTAGGGCGTTGTTCTGCTTTTGGCAATGCCATATGTACGACACAGCTCCTTTATAACACTGGCCTCAAAGTTCCGACCCTGGTCTGCATGCAGTCGGGCAGGGCATCCATAATAGACAAACCAATGTTTGACTAGAGCAGCGGCTGTGGTGCGTGCTGATTGATCTTTTGTGGCAACTGCCACTGTAAACCTTGTGAACATATCAGTGAGGACCAGCACATTTTCATATCCCCCAGCTGACTGCTCTAACATGGTATAATCCATCGCTAGTACCTCTAAAGGCACAGTGACATTGCTACACACCATCTGGGCTTGAGTCTTTGGGAACACATCTTTGGCTAGACTGCACCTAGTGCACTGTTGCACCCAAGTCTGAACATCCTTGGACATGGAAGGCCAATAATAGCCTCGGCTCAGCTTGGCTAAGGTGCCCTTTACACTAAAGTGACCCCCATGATCATGATGGCTCTCATAGACAGAGCGTTGTAGTGATCTGGGCGCAATCAGTTGGCAAACATTCTCTCCATCCCGTGGGTCTTGCAAGCATCGGACCAACACCCCTCGTTGGATTCTTAGTCTCTCCCAATCTCTGCACAATTTCTGCTGAGCTGAGTTCATACTTTGCAACTGTGGCTTGGTGGGTCGTCTACCCAGCTTCACTGCTTCTAGCAACGGTCCAACATCAGGATCCTGCACCTGAAGGTTTCGGACCTCTTCCCAACAGTGACTGCCTACTCTAGATCTCACAGTGGCCTGAGCGGCCTGAGCCTGCCTCGGTTCCTGGAGGTACTCCTTGTGGGCAGGCCAAAGGCTGGCTCTCACTTCGTCCTCCTTGATGACTAGGAAATCTTTACCTGTATCCTCTACTTCTGGCTCAACGGCCGTGGGGAGACGGGATAAGATGTCTGCATTCTGGTTAGACTTTCCTGGCCTGTAGTGGACCTCAAAGTTGAATTCCGCTAACTGAGCGACCCATCTCTCTTCAACAGCACCGAGGTTGGCAGTCTCTAAATGTCGGAGGGGGTTATGGTCTGTGATGACTGTGAACTTGGCGTACATTAGTAGGTCACGAAACTTTTCTGTGACAGCCCATTTAAGGGCTAGGAGTTCTAATTTAAATGCACTGTAGTTCCTATCATTTCTCTCAGAACCACGCAGGCCCCGGCTCGCATATGCTATAACCCGCTCAATGCCGTCCTGGCGTTGACTTAACACGGCCCCAAGACCCTGTCGGCTTCCATCAGTTGTCACAATGAATGGCAGGTGGTAGTCAGGATAAGCAAGCACAGGGGGTGCCATTAGGCAACCTCTCAGTTTGTCAAAAGCCATTCGGCACTCTTCGTTCCACTGAAAGTGCTGATGAGTTCCCCTATCCCCCCTCTTGACTTTGCTCAAAAGGGCGTGCAAGGGCTTAGCGACTTGTGCAAAATGGGGGACAAAGCGCCAATAATACGACATGAACCCTACAACCTGTCTCACGTCTCTCACAGAGCAGGGGGTCGGCCAATCCTCTAAGACCCTCACTTTTTCCATGTCTACTTGGACCCCTGCTGCAGACACCACATGTCCGAGGAACTTAACTTCAGGTCTGAGCAGGAAACACTTTTTTGGATTCAGCTTCAATCCATGGTCCGCGAAGCCGGCTGAACACCAAGTCCAGTCTTTCCAAGTGACTTTTGAAATCTTTAGAAAATACCAGGACATCATCTAAGTACACGAGCAGGACATCAAACGCTAGATCACCCAGGACTGACTCCATAAAGGCTGAAAAGGTTGGGGCGTTGCATAGCCCAAAGGGCATGCGCGTCCACTGGAACAGTCCAAAAGGTGTGGTCACTGCTGTCTTTTCCTGGTCTTTCTCTTCAACAGCCACCTGGAAATATCCAGAAGTCAGATCTAGTGATGAAAATAGTCGTGCTTGTCCCAGTGCATCCAGAGACTCCTCAACTCTTGGTAGAGGATATGCATCTTTATGGGTTACACTATTTAATTTTCTATAGTCGCAGCAAAATCGAACGGACCCATCACGTTTCATAACAATGACTGCCGGACTAGCCCATGGGCTACAACTTTCTCTCAAGATGCCTTGTGAAACAAGGTCTTGCACATGCCGTTTCACCTCTTGAAAGACATGAGGTGGAATCCTCCGGTGTCGCTGCTTAATGGGATGGGCATCACCTGTATGAACCTCGTGCTTCACCGTTGTAGTGTATCCATAATCTCCCTCTCCCTTTGAGAAAACATCACCATACTTCTGTAATAACTCGTTGAGTTGAGAAACCTCCAAGGGTGTGAGACCCAGTACATTGGCTTGGACAGGCACTGCTAGCATCCTAGGGTGGTGATTCTCAGATGCAGTCTCACCCTCCAGCGTTCTAACATGGACCTCCCCCTCAGCCTCCTCAAACATGAGCATGTCCTTTGGGAGAACCTTCTCTGGCCTGCTAAGCTCTGCAATTCTCAATCTAGGGGGCAGCACAACGGGCTCTTGACGTGCATTGAGAAGGCGCACTGACACCTTTCCCTTTACTGTGTGGGTCAGGACATTTGCAACTAACAGTCCATGGGGCATGCTGATAGTTGGGGAAGCCTCAACTAACACCTGGCTGTGCATTTTTGGGGGAATTCTGCAGCGGCCCTCAATGACTACTTCACTTCGTGGGGGTACCACGACTGCCTGACGACCAGCCACCTTAACATAGCCGATCTCGCCTTTGGGGCCAACAAACTGTTCTTCCTTTGCCATCTGTACAAACACGCGGTGCAGATTTCCCACTCCAGAAGACTGCTTGTGGCGATCCATCGCCTGTACTCCGTGCATGTCATTGAAAAGACTGCGCAGGTCACAAAGGATGTTCATGCCTAATATGCCTGGCGCCTGGCTAGACACCTTCCCCCTGGTCGTGTCATCTCGCAGCACGAACACGCACTTATCGGCTAATTTTTTTCCAAAGCACTCAACCTCTGTGTACAAGCACCCCAAAACTGGAATATCTAGCCCATTGGCCGCTGTCAGCTTAACCCACTTTGCCGGGGACAATGCCTTTCCTCTAAAGTGCTTTTTGAAGTGGTCTTCAGACATCGTGGTTACTTCTGAGCCTGTGTCAAGCAAGCAGCATGTCTTAACACCATCTATGATAACATCAACCGTGAAACAGTTGCCAAATGCGCCCATCGGTGCAGCTCTCTGTTCAGTCATGAGTACAGATACTGGATTGATAGGCCCCACGGTTGCTGTTCTGATAGCTCCCTCAGCCTGGCCATCTTGATCGTCAACAGACACATCCGATACGATAGCATTAGCTTGGCGCCGTTTCTGTTGGCCCTTTCGGCATTCCCTGCTTATGTGTCCTGGCTCCCCACAGGTGTAGCATATCAGCTGTCCCAACTCGTCCCTCTGCGGGGGTCTTTGCTGTCTTGGCTTACCAGTGACATGCTTTTCAGGCCTCTGTACGACCCGATAAAGTTCTTCCTGTCTCACAGCTAATTTCTGGATTGCTTCATGTAAAGACTGTAAAGTCAAGGCTGGAGACGTGTCTTCAGTGGCTACACTATTTACAGCACTGCGAGTATGGCTTTTGTCACGTGTGGTTTGGGAGGCCTCCTCCTCCTCCGACCAATCAATTGCTGCTTTCATTAATTCATGAAATGTTAGCTCTGGCTGCCCTTTGGCCTGTCTCTTTATTTCTCTTCTAAGGTTATCATCTTTGAGGCCAAGGACAAACTGCTCTTTTAACATGGCATTAGGGTCTGAGATGCATTTTGAGTCACGACGCTTTAGACGGCGAAGTTTCTCCTCTAAGTCGTACCCGTAAGCTCGTATCCGCTCACTTGCTGCTTGTTTCCGGTCATAAAATTCCCTCAGCCTAATGCCCACTGGAACTTTATCGCCATAAACTTCTTCTAGCATCTTGAAGACTTTTACAATGTCAGTTTCATCATCTTTGACTCTCAGTTTAACAGTAACCTTGGCCTCTCCTTTCACATGTTGTCTGATTAATTCAACTTTGTCCTCGTCCGGAATTTTGCATACTGAGAAGTATGATTTAACAGCTGCAATCCATTCCTCAATGCACATTTCCCCTCCACTTTGTGCACCACTAAAGTCTGGGCATTTTCTATCTCTGTGTATGTACACTGTAGTGGCATTTTTCTGCTCTATGACCTGCTTAGCCATTGCCAGAGCATCCCTTTGATCACTTCTTGCCTGCTCAAGTAGGTGTGTCTGTTCTCTCATGTGTCTCGACTGCTCTTCAAATTTTCCTTGCAGCTCTTCGAATTTTTTCTCCAAATCATCCATGACTGTAGCCTGAAGACTGAGACCCTACTTTTGAATGGCACTAACAAATGCTAATAGGTCTAGGGATAGTGGTTTTGACTAGGTAAATATCCTGTTCGTGGACGCCATAATGTAACCTCACACCAGAACGCTTAAGTTATGGTCAACAAAGTTACTTTTAATTTCTCATTTGCTTTAACTGGAATCAAACCTCTTTGATTATGAAAACCTGGTACCCTTACACCTACTCACTGGTGAGGTATTAATCTGAAATCTGACAAACTGAAGATGAGGGGCAACCAAACCAAGCAATTATCAATTTACATGAAACCCAAATCATGACAGTATTAACACAAAATCAAATAAGCCCCTTTCTTAGTTCACCTTTAGGCTATAGTTCCGTATTCACTAGGTCTTAACAATTCCCTTCAACAGGCATTTAGATTTAGTAAACCCCCTTCAATTACACATCATAACATCAACAGCACATAACACATTGTAATACACTTGTAAGCACCACAACACGTGATTCAGTATCACAAAAGTCCCTCCCAATAAGTTCAATGCTTTGGCATGACTCAATTCCCGCGGTCAACGACTGTTGTCACTTATAGTTAAATGTTCGCTCAGTGTCAGACAGGATGGTCACTTAAAAGTGTTCCACAAGAAAAGTATTAGCCAGTTCACGGGTGAACGTCTATTCGATGCCAGTAACTGGAGTGGAGAGTCTCATGTGGCAGGGAATACTCACAGACCACACCGTTGGTGCGGCGGGAGTGAGAGAGGGAGGGAGGGGAGAGAGTGAGCTTGACGAACAAGCTGGCTTCTCTTGCAAGCTGACGTGATGAAACGTCCCACGTTGATCTAGAAAGGCGGCGAAACTAACACTTTGTTCTCTAAACTAATTTAACTTCACAATAGGATAACTAGTGAGGCAATTCCACCTCACACTACTGACGTCATACACTTTCCGAGCGGCAACAACATAAAGTTGATTGAAGTGTAGACTTGTTCTTCTCCGTGACACAACCGTTCCAGGTATCCTTCGATCAAGAACCGGAACACAATGACACTACTTTGAACTGAACTTAAAGATACTTTTACTTAATACTTAACTTAATGCAACTCGATAGAGTACCTTCACTTTGTCTAACGTGTGTAGTCCACGGAGGCTGCCATCTTTCTCTCTCACTCGTTAGCTCCTTCTCCAAGTCCCTCCCTCTCCATACTCCCCATTGGGACGGCACAACAACCTTTACAGCCACTGATTGGTTTACTGTCAATCCACGCCCTAGGCTGCTATTGAATATAGTTCTTCACAGGGGAGGGTTGACACGTCAAGACAGCGTGTACAGAATAATTATCCATAGTCTGAGGCACCCTTACATAAGCATAGGCATATGGTGACAGATTAATTTATTAATGCTGCTGTGTGAATCACGGTAAGCGCGAATGAAGTGGCCACTTCTTAATGGGACCCACTGTATGGAAGTGGGATAAGTAAAATAGAGATGTTTTAAATAAGATAAGGTTAATCAGAATTCTACGATATGCCCGGCTTGACAGCGGCAGAGATAGAACTGGCCTTTGGCCATAGCAACCATCCATTTAGAACGACTGGCCTTCATAGCAACCAAAGATCTGAGCTGTGTTGCAATGTGAGGCAAAGTATAGAAAGGTGCTGAAACAAACAGAGACAGATCAAGAAATATAGTGCAATGTAGACAGTAGTATACAGTTGATTTACAGACGGTGGTTTAGAGTAATATGAAGTATTCCTTTATTCTGAGATAGGCTACATCAATAGGCTCTCAAAACAACCCCAGGCTCACAAAACAATCCCAAACAGACATACGGTCTTTATAGAGCAAATCCATATAGATTATTTGTCAAATAAACCAGTAAAACATAATTTGTGGGATGGAATATAAAACATTCACACTCATAGCTCATATTTTTTTAAAATAAATCAGTGAAAAAGTATCTTGACAAACAAGTAGCTTTTTAATGCCTTGGTCATATTTCATAATTTCAATTCCTCTGTAGGTTACCTGATAGCCCAGTTTGAGAGGCGCAAGACACGTGACATTATTTATTTTTGCAGCCAATCACTGCTGTCATTTTATTTTATTGATTTGATCTCAGTCATAGAAGCTAAATTCGAAGGCAGGCCAAAGGTAAAATCCAACGAATCACATTCAACCCGCAAGCCAATAGTTGAATAGCCCTCTCCTAGAGCTTTTGGGATATTGCCACTGCTCCAACACTGAAAGGCACCGTTACAATGCCTGGATCAAGCCAGGTTCAGCATAGCGTATGCCACTGTCTGCTCACGTTGCTGACCGGACCAGGGCAAGCACACTTTCGCAGTTCCCGCCGGAAATGCAGTCTAGTTATTATTCTTCTTCTTCCTTTCTTGGGGACCTTACTTTGCCTTTTTTGAGGTGGTTCCTATGGTCGAAAACTGGGCATGACCCAGCGACTCGCTAGAGCCCCCTTATGTGACTCATTCCCATGGGCGAAAACTGATGATATTTGGCACACACATCAATTGGTACAGTGAATACACAGGGATAAAGACTTGGCTCTGGACGTGGCCCAAGTGAGGTAATTGAGATTTTGTGCGTTGTGGACAAGATCAATTTTTACGCACTTTTCGTAGATGATTGATCTGATTCATGTTGATCAATCATCTATGCAAAGCTTTTTTTGATATGTTGTAATTTGACAAAATGGCAGAACTATGAACTTTAATACCCTTCCACATAAACAATAAATGTGTCATAATTCACCATGAATCGCTTGAAATGTTTTACATTTCACAGGTCATTGAATACCATTGTAATGGTGATATTCACATGTCCTTAATACATATTTGGCATAGCGCCACCAACTGGCAACTGAAAGAATGGAAATTACACTGATGTTACATGATCAATTTTAACATACTCCTCCTAGACGGTTTGTAAGATTCATGTGAAATTTGGCAAACATGATGCCAAGATGTTGCTGATGTTAAATTGTGAAGGGATTTGATATGTTGTAATATGTTTTAATCTCGCCACATAAACAGAAAATGTGTCATCATGTCACAGTGCATTGAATGAATGGTCTGAAACTTCTCAGGTTGATAGATATTATGATTATGATGATATCCAGACACCCAATGGGCCTGCCTGGCATAGTGCCACCACCTGGCCAAGCTCGAAAATGTGCCAGAAATTGGCAATGCCTTAACAAATTGATCTGAAACTACAAAATATTGGATATGATTATTGTGATGATATTCACATGTGTAATTCACATGCCTGGCATAGCACCACCATCTGGCAAAGCAAGAAATGTGTCAAAAATGTTCTATGCTTTGACTGATTGAAACTATACAAAATATTAGATATCATGATGATGATATTTAAATGTCTTATTAACATGCCTGACAGCGCCACCAATTGGCAAGAGAAGAAATGTGTTTTTTTCACTTCTGTTGGATATCACAGTCAGATTAATCAGATTAGGTGTATATGACATCCGAACACTAATATGTTTGTCTGGTGTAGCGCCACCAGCTGGCCAAATTCAGAATAGTTTATTGAATTTATTGACAAAATTAGTTAATATAATTCTGATGATATCTACATGTCCAAACTGCCAACATGGTCTAGTGCCACCAGCTGAACAAACAGGAATTATGCCAGACATTGGCCATAAATTGGTTAATTAGTTGGAAACTTTAAAAAATATTAGACATTATTATTATGATGATATTCACATGCCTAATTCATGTGTGTGGTATAGCGCCACCAACTAGCAATAGAAGGATTTTTTTCATTTGTTTTAGATATTGATATAAGATTCATTATATTAATTCAGTTTAGGTGCAGGTCAACTTACTAGTGTCCTGACTTCAAACATCTACTCCAGAACACACACACTTACAGAATCTGACACACAAAAAAGATATTGTTATTAGCATGACCAGTCAAAAAAACACAAGTCACTCCACTACACCACTCTCTCTCTCTCTCTCTGTGTCTCGCAATCACACACACACACAATAGCACTGACCTGCCTGTACATTGCAAACACGGGAAAATATGCAGACACACACATGCATGCACATGCAAGCATGCGCGCGCACACACACACACACACACACACACACACACACACACACATATTAATACCTTTATTTGTGTTCACATTTTACAATAGATTTCATTGAACACAAACAATCTTAGATACCAGCATTGTAAACCCAGTAGCCTATGCCTCTGGTTTCAGTTCATGGGTACAAAAAACAGTGCCTTCTCCAGATGTGGCGACTGCCAATTATCACAGAAATTGAGCAGAATTTTGCTAGAGCCTTTGCTCTTGTCTTAGAGAGACCAGCAATCTGCAACCCCCTGACTACTAGTCTGTGGACATTACCTAGGCTTCCAAATATATACACCAACAGCTTACATTTGTACCCAAGCTGTACAACAATGTCTCTGAGTGGCTGATACTTTAAAAGCTTTGTAAGGTAGGCATCCTCTAGATTGTAGTCAAATGCACAGCCTACTTCAAGAATGGTTACTTCTCTGCTGTCACTTTGATGTCACTAGTCAAAACACACACAGACACAAAGAGGCACATCATTGCAACCTACATATTTGGTGAGGTACCACCGAGTATCATCATCACAGTGTAAAACTTCACACCCAACAGGAAGTGAGTAAGTGCTTCCAATGTATAAAACATGCAAAAACAAATTACATTGACACTCGCACCACAAGTCAATGCAAGTGCTCGGGCCCGTCATGGCTGCTTGCGGCTATATTATAGTATTTATTTATTTTCATTAGGCTATTGATTGAATTGACATTGTTTTTTATTTATTATTGCCCTTCTCCTTAATGTAGTCTTACCAACATTTTAAAATTGTTTACTGTTAAATTGAACTATTGTATTGTTGTTATTTGTATGTTGCTTTAGACAAAAGTGTCTGCTAAATGTTTGCCATGTTGGTTGGTTGCTATGGCGGTTGCCAGGTTGTAATTAAATTAAAGTAACCATGGATGCTGATGGATGTTGATAGACAGATAGTTTATTGAATGCTAAACCACCAACATGATTACCCTAGCAACCAGCATAGCAACCAATTTATTTGGCATAGCAACCACAGTGTCTTCCCTATTAACAATTTAGCAACTATTTCTGTGATTTATTATGTATTTCAACTATATACTGTATAAAGCAATGCAATATATATACAATGTAATATAGATTACATTGCAATTTTTTGCACTATCTAGTTATTAGTATTATTATTGTCTTAGAATAAAACAAATGGAGTCCCACTGATAAAATTAGAGTTTTGTTTATTTCATATTTTCTATATTCATGACTCCAAAACCATCACACTTACGCATATGGTTACTGAGTGAGTGAGTCTTAGTCTAACACTATCAAAAAAAGTCATAGATGAAGCTATTTATTCATGTTACAGCCCCCAACAGACAAAATGTGGACCTGATGAAGACACGGTCACTGTGGAGTTCAATGCTTTTCTACGCAACAGTGTCAGTTTCTTAAAAGATGAGGAAGACATGTGGATTTGTATGGATCAGGATAACCACCGGTTGAAGATGGACTATTTAGGGTATGCAAAACATTTATCAGTGTATAATGCCTTGTACACCTCCTTCATATCTTCAAATCTGTCCCCATAAGTACACAAAATGAACTGTGAAACACTGTCAAGAGTGCCAAACAAACAGGCCATTTGTGTGGACGAGGTATAAATAACAGACAATTGAAATAACATATAACAATAACAACTGTGTGAAATGGACAATTCGGTTAATGCACAGAAGACCCTTTATTTCCAGTGGAGTGTCAGCTCTGTTGTAACTTCAATGTAGTGAGGTAGCAGATGACGAACACAGACAGACGTTACAGTGTTCAGCTCTTTCTGTGCATAAACTAAATGATCTACATTATATTAAAATAATAATTTGGTGTCTTTTTTTCATCAACCATTCACTCCAACTAGGTCCAATGAGTTTCAAGGAATCCAGTAAGTAGTATATAACTAAATATAATGCTGTTTTAATGCATTTTGACTTATTTCCGTCATCTTGATACGTTTTAAGAATTCACAAGGCATTTTTTTTTTGCAGTTGCAAATATTTCAAGATTTCACATACAATAATGTCATCAAATGTGCACAACTTTGCGTACAAATACTGGATCATTTCAAACAAAACAAACAGAGGGAGACCAGAGCAAATAAAAAATACTGACAGCTACAGTAGAAAGTTAATGAAAGAAGAAGGTGTTGAAGGTATGTATCCATTATTTCCTTAATGTTATACACTGAAAAAACTGCCTATCTAAGCAAGTGTTAATAATATTATATTAAGATAAAAAAAATCTAGTTGGTATTGTTTTTAGTATGAAAACACTTATCTATCATGAAATCATTTGCCTTAAAGGAGAATTCCGGTGTGATTTTGACCTAAAGTGTGTTTAAACATGATACCGAGTGTGAACGTATGTCTCATAGCTCATCTTGGCTTGTCCCCTGCACTCAGAAATCTGGCGCTAGTTAGCCAATACTACCAACAGTTTATTGTTGAGGTTGCCTTGGGCATCGGCCTAGCCATGCAAATAAATCACTGTTTTACACCATTTTACGAGGCTCAAAGTAGCTCCATACTTCATTGGTAGACTTCCGAGGGCCTTGACATTTAAAACGAGACATTGAGAACTTTGAAAAAGCACTGGTAGTTTATTTACTGGTTCAGGAGACACAAAATAGTCAGAATTAGCCATCCATAAACAATACACAATCAACAAATAACAGTTTTCCATTGACAGGATTTACACATGCATACTAGGCATCATTCTACTTTACCTCAGTGCATCCTAAAAGCAAACACAACATGGCAAGGGGACCCCTGGCACTCGTCACCACAAGCTGGTGTGAGAACACTGCTGTAGACAAGCATATGTCAGATACAGCGAGACAGGCATTTACATCATAGACTGAGGACATGATTAGCTCACATGTTACACCATAGCGGCAACAATCACATATATGTGACCAGGCATGGCAAAACCAGGCACATGTCTCCCCAGAGACATTTTGAGTTATTCACAGATTCTGAAAGTGTAGCTTCAAAGCTATCCAATGATGTCTCACTCATGGAGATCTGATAATATTTGAATCAGGCTTTTCAATTTGACTACTTTCTCCCTCAATCCATGGGAGGGGAACACAATGGTCCTTATTTACATGACATTACAAAACAAACAGCATGCTGGTTCAGTAAGTAGCAATGAGGTTACTTCTAGCATACAGCTGATTGGCCGACAAAACAAAAAAAAACTAATAGTCACGCCCAATTCAAACGCTGGTTTACTTCCTAAAACTTAACCATTTTCAAAGACAAAATATACAATTTTAAAGCAACCAATGCTGTTATCTGAAACATGGAATTGCTTCTTTAGGACTTCAATTTGCACATTCTGCAATAAAACAAAAATAACTAATTTTGAAAAAAAAAAAAACTTCAAAGTCGTTTTTCGTGACTTGCGTCTCTGCGACTTGAGCCTGGTTTTGCCATGCCTGGTCACATATGTAGTAAACAGACATAGATAAGAGCAAAGGAGTTTACAGGCAAATGTTTCTCTCCCCAACGAGAGTTATAAATAAATTTACCTTTGTTGGCTAGGTTCCTTGGTAAACAGTGCAGGGCTTCGTTAAAACGTCTTTCACCCGAGACCTACGTTACAATGTGGCTATTAAATATACGTACAACCTCACAAACATGGTAGCCTGACATTGAACAACAATGATTAAAATAGTGTACTATTACCTTCAGTAGTAGGGCTACCCACTAACTACTCGGAAGCGTCTAGAGACAGTAGGACACCTGTTGCCCAGAGTTTAATATTAGATAAACAATTAAATACAATCATATGACCGTGTAGCAGATGAGGCAAAAGCACGTACCTTTCACAGACAAACACCCAGAGAACCAAGGATAGCCGAATCGGCAGAGTTTACAGAAACCAGGGAACTTAGTTGGCCTACTGGTGAGCCTGTTATTTTATAGGAAGTGGTGTTGCCGCTAAGGAAACCTAGCCACTTAGAAGCTAACTAGAAGGCATGACAAAGGGGAAAGGAGCTACGGTAACAGCAGGAGAACAAACTTAATACAGCAGTGACTCTCTCTACCGGTTACATTCTACCCCCATTTGTTATCGGCGTCCCGCAGATAAGATCAGAGGCCCTAACACCCAATGAAGAAAACCCAACCCATACAGATTATACTTAACACCAAGGTCGAAAAACTGCAGTCGCCCTACTGTTAAATCCAAACTCCCGGGGGTCCGTAGCCCCAGCTGCCCTACTCACCATGGACACTGGGAGATGATGAGGGTTCACATGTGTTCCAGCTGTGGCACGAGTCGTTCTCCGTGGAGCTACTGTACTGGTGGCCGGATCAGCCGCAATGGGGGCAACTTGAGTAGGAGCAGGCAGAGCAGGCAATGCAGGTGGACCAGGTGGACTCGCCTCGCCTCGGAGCCTGGCTGTTTCAGAGTGTCCAGGACAAGGGGCGACTGGCAGCTGGACAGACTGTGCCTGGCCTCCGGGGGAGCAAACGAGGATACACTGGCCACGATCATAGTCTTCTGCTGGTCTACTCACCGCAGCCTGAGGTTCCGATGGCATGCGGGGGGGCCGTGTCCGGCTCAGGATGGACAGGTTTCAACATGGTCTGGTGCAGTTGTCGAATCTGGCTACGGTCATCCACAGGCGCAACAGAGTACACCACTCCACTAGGACCTGGTGCATGGACAATCTGATGCATGGTGGGACTCCAAGCATCCTGGATTTTCGTGCGCCCCCTCACGGTGCAGTTTCTCAGGTAGACAAGCTGTCCTTCTGCCAAGGGGTCACTCTGGGCTCCGTGGTGGTGTCGTTCCTTCCTCCTTAACGCAGCGGCTTGCAGGCGTTCCCTGGCACCATGGAAGGCCATCTCAAGATGCCGCTGGTGTTCTCACACCCAGTCACTCGCTCATCCTCTGGTTCTTGCCCTGCCTAGGAGGAAGTCGACAGGTAAATGAGGTTCCTGACCAAATATCAAGTAGTGTGGTGACTCACCTGTAGACAGATGAATGGTTGTATTGTAGCAAAACACCAGCTGGGGTAAGTACTCCGGCCAGCAGCTCTTCTGTTCTCCTGGTAGAGAGCGCAGCAGGTCGTGCATTGTGTGGTTAAACCGTTCACACTGACCATTGCCCTGTGCGTGGTAAGGCGTCGTACAGGTCTTCTGAACTCCATACAGACCGCACAGCTGGTAGACTACTGCTTTCTTGAAGCTGCGGCCCTGGTCTGAGTGGATGCGAGCAGAGAAGCCAAATCGAAAGAACCACTCCCGGACAAGTATGCTGGCCACGGTTGTTGCCCTCTGGTCTCAGGTTGGTACTGCCTGTGTGAATTTTGAAAAGACGTCAGTCATAATCAAGACCTGTTCCCTACCATCCGTCACAGGCTCCAGAAAGGTAAAATCCACCGCCAGTATTTGATTTGGATGGGACGCCAGCAGATGTCCAATAGCTGCATGGAGTTTGGGCTGGGCTGATATGGTACACCGCACACAGTTCTGACACCACTGTTTGATGTCCGCCCCCATTCCGGGCCAATAGCATCTCTGCTGTACAAGTTCTGTGGTACGTTCAATGCCCTGATGGCCATGATCATTATGAAGCTACTGCAGAACTTCATCCCTAAGACACGCTGGCAACAGGAGTTGAGGACTTCTTCACCCCCATCAGGCCGGTGCATTCGGCGGTAGATCAGACCAGTGATTCACACCATACTGTCCCACTGCCGTAACAGTACTCTAGTGGGTCCCGATAATCCTTCCCGAGTGGTGGAGTATGGTGGCTTTTTGGTTCGCCAGAAAGGAAGGAAGGCGCTGATGGTAGGGTCTGCCTCTTGGAGCATCCTCAGGTCGTCAGTGGTACGGGAGGGGAAGACAGAGATGGCTGTTTGGGTCACTTGGAGCTGTTGGCCTCTTCAGCTCCTGGAAACTGGTCTCGCAAGCATCCGTCCAGTCGCATTCCTTGGCCCTTCCACGTTTTAGTCCCAGCCAGCTCGGCAACCAGGAGGTGCAATGGGGCCGCTACTTTAGAAAAACCCTCTACAAACCGTCTGTAGTATCCAGCAAAACCAAGGAAGGACCGCAGTTCTGAGATGTTGGTAGGGTGGGGCCAGTTAGCAACAGCAGACACCTTGGCTGGATCTGTGGACACTCCCTCACGAGAGACGAGGTGACCTAGATACTGAACTTACTCCCTGAAGAAATAGCATTTCTCCAGTTTCGCCTTCAGCCCTTCTTTCTGGAGTCGACTTAATATCAGATCTAGTTGGTTTATGTGCTCGTCCACACTGGAAGAAAACACAATAATGTCATCCAAGTACAGTAGGAGGGACTGACAACCAAACATTATTTCCATCAACCTTTGAAAGGTCCCTGGAGCATTACACAGCCCAAAGAGCATGCGATTGAACTCAAATAGACCGAAGGGCGTACAGAAGGCAGTCTTCGGGCGGTCTTGTTCAGTTACAAGACCAGATCTAGCTCCAGACAGTGCATCCAAGGACTCCTTGATGCAGGGAAGGGGGAAGGCATCCTTCCGAGTCTTGCTGTTAAGCTGTCTGTAATCAACACACATGCGAAGGCTACCATCCTTCTTTCTCACCAGGACAATGGGAGAGGCATAGGGGCTGCAACTTTCCCGGATGACTTGGCAATCTAATAGTTGTCGCAAATGGGCCTTTACTGCTTCATAATCCGAGGGTGGGAGACGCCTGTATTTCTGCCTAATAGGCTTATCATCAAGCAAAGGGATATCATGTGCGAAAAGCTTAGTACAACCAAGTTCACCCTCAAAAGCAGAGAAAACTGACTCGTGTTTGAGCAAAAATGCCCTTACTCGGTCTTACTCGTAGCAGGTAGCAGCTGTCAACTTAACAGTGCCTAAAGGTCTGTGGATGGGCCTGCGGCCTCGGACTTTGGCATCACCCGTTTTAACTTAAAGAGACCTGAGCAGAACTTGGTGGCAATGCTGTATAGCATGCCGCCATGGAGGTGATACATGAACCACCGGTGGGAGATCTAACAGTGAAGGATCATGCTGACCAAAAAGCTCATCATAACACTCACGAATTACGTTCATCCCTAGCATGCCAGGCACTACGGGGGAAGAAGACTGACCTGGGGGATCCTTTACCTCTAGCCAATCCCGTTGAGGAATTACCTTACCCAGTACTTCAACTGCTAACTTTGCATAACCCGTGTAGGGTATGTCCAGGCCATTTACAGCACAAAGCTGCAACCAATGACATTGTTGGAGCTTATCTTTGAAATTCTGCAAAAAGAAACCTTCCACCATTGGGGATACCATGGACCAGGTGTCCAGAAGACAATTAACGACTACTCCGCCTACTCTTACAGCTCTTTAGGGCACTGTGCAACAAGAGAGGTTACAGTATGGCTTGCTGGGTTCTCAACCTGAGAGCCATTCAGGTCCCCTCCCAACATGTGGCTCTTCACGCTGGAGGGAGCTAGTTTTCTGTCACCTGGGAAACAGAGATGGAGTTAGCCCGAGCTTGGGACTGAATAGCGGGGTTCTGTCTGAAAACGACTCGCTCATTGTCACTCGGGCAGTCTCGGGCATAATGACCAGATTTCTGGCATCGCCTACAGATAACAGGGGAGGGATGACTAGGCCTTGTCTGGCGCGCTGCCCCCTGTAAGGTGGTCAATGCGCTAGTCAACTGATTGTGGGAATACATCTACTGATGCAACTGGACACATCGTCAGTGATGTTCCTGGAGTCATTGGGTGTTTCGGGTCTTTCAACATCATACACCCTCATCCAGGTGACCCAGCCGGGGTTGATCAGACCCCAGCTTGTGTCCAGATGGCATGCTAGCTACCACGACTCCATGGTTCTCCTCTCTTGAGCCACAGCCATCTTGAGGCCCTCTCTGCCGCTTCGGTGGTATTGCGGATGGCTCTCCTCTTTTGCTGTCCGACGATGCCTATAAGCCCGAGTGCGCTGGCCAAGGATCGGGCTGCAAAGCCTCTGCACCCTACCTCGACTGGGAGGCACTTCACCCTCCATCATGACTGCTGGCAATCATTGACTAACCCCATATACTTGGAGAGCTTCCTCTCATTCGCTTCTTCCAGGCGATCTTCCCATGGGACTGTCAGTTCCAGCATTACGACCTGCTTGGTGGCCTCTGATACAAGGATGATATCAGGTAGGAGGGTGGTGACCGCGCCAATGTTGCTGGGGAACTTCAGTTGTTTCTCAAGGTCCACCAGAAGCTGCCAGTCACTTGCCGAGGTCAGGATGCCTGTTGGTGCTTTCTTTGCTGAGGCAACCTGCTCCCCAGCCTTGACAAAGGTGATGGTGTTCTTGGGGGGACGCAGCTGCTTTGCCCATACCAGTCCTGTGTTGATGGCTTCAGCTATAGTCTTCAGGACTTGGTCATGCCTCCAACGGTAACGCCCTTCTCCTAGTGCTGTTGTGCAGCAACTAAGAACGTGTTCCAAGGTGCCTCTCTTGGAACATAATGGGCAGGCAGGTGACTGTCCTAGACCCCATACATGCAAGTTTGATGGACTGGGCAACACGTCATACACTGCCTGGATGAGAAATTTGATGCAGTGGGGCTCAGCTCTCCAGATCTCAGTCCAGGTTACTTTCCGCTCCAGCGCATTCTCCCATCTTGTCCAGGCCCCCTGCTGTCTCATGCCCACCGCCCTGCAGGATCTTATCTCCTCCACATCAGCCCTCACTTCCTCTTGGATCGCGCGTCGCCTCTCCTTCCCCCTGGTGTTCATTTGTGGAGTTGGAAAGGATCCCAGACCAGCTCTGCCTCGTGTCACCACTCCCATCAAAGCCCTGTGGCGCAGCCTAGCTTCAGCCATCTGTATGGTCTCTTCTGCCTTTCACTTTCTACCCGTCATCACTTGGATTCCAGCATTGACCACCCTTGGATCACGAGTCCCTGTACAGCACCACTTCTCTAACCCTTGCTACCTTGAACTCCTCCTCCAAGGATTTAAAGGGCAGCTGCAGCTTGTTATTGCGCCCGTAGAGTGCGATGCTGCTCAGGCTCTTAGGTAGCCCCAGCCATCTCCGCAGGTGGTTGCTGACTTTCCTCTCCAGGTCTCTACTGTGGAAACTGGGATGGCATAGACAAGGAGAGGCCACAGGATCCTGGGGAGGATGCCGTGCTGATAGACCCATGCTTGGTAGGTAGGTATGCTAGGTAGCCTGGATTTGTCCACGGATTTCAGCCAGCCATCCAACTCAGCACAGGTGGTTTGGATAGATGTTGCATCCTTGAGAGAGCTGTCAAACACCTTGCCCAAGCTCTTGACTGGCTTCTTTGATCATTGGGATGGCTGTGCCTGAGATGTTAAACCGGAACTTGTCCTCCACCTTTCCTTTCCTCAGCACCATGGATCTGGATTTGGCAGGCTTGAAACTCATTCGGGCCCACACCATCATCTTCTCCAGACCCTTCAGAATCCACCGGCACCCTGGGACTGATTCTGTGGTGACTGTAAGGTCATCCATGAATGCCCTAATGCCTGGCTGACGTTGCCCGGAGCTCATAAGAGGTCCTCTGCACTCTGGCTCCGCAGACTTGGTGAGCATATTCATGGCCAAAGAGAATAGCGTCACAGAGATAGTACACCCTGTGATGATGCCAATATCTACCTTGTGCCAGCTTGATGGAGTTGCTCCTGAGGAGACCCTCATCCTGAAGTTGTTGTAATAGTCAGCCATGAGGTCTTTACACTTGCTGGGGACATGATGTTTCACCAGAGTGAGCTGGACAAGCTTATGGGGGATGGAGCCGAATGCATTGGCCAGGTCAAGCCAAAGCACTGACAGGTTTCCCTTATTTTTTCTGGCCTCTCGGATAAGCTGTGTTACCACACCTGTGTGCTCCACACAGCCCGGCATCTGATATGCCACCTTTCTGGACTGATGTGTCGATGTAGGTGTTCCTGGCTAGGTAAGTGCTCAGCCTCTTGGAGATAGCACTGAAGAAGATTTTGGACTCGATGCACAGGAGGGAGATGATGCGGAACTGGTCGAGCTGGGTGGAACCTTCCTCCTTAGGGATCCAGACCCCTTCTGCCGTACGCCATTGTTCTGGGATCTTCCCCTTTCTCCAGAAGACTCGCAGGATTTTCCACAGCCGCAGTAGCAGTTTGGGACAGTTCTTGTACACTTTGTACGAAGTGCCACTTGGTCCTGGAGCGGAGCCTGCTCTAGCTTTATGGACAACCTCCTTGATTTCCATCAGCTTCAGTTCATCCATGTCAAACTGCACCTCTGGTTCAGGTGGGTCAATGAGGATGTTGCAATCTCCCAGCTCCAGCTCTCTTCTGGGATCGCTGAACATCTGTGCGAGATATTGGACAATGTTTTCCTTTGAAGAGGACAGTTTACTGCTGCGCTTCTGGCCTAGCAGATCTTTTGTGAACTTGAAGGGGTTGGTGATGAAGGTCGCTCTTTTACATGCTCTCTCACGTCTCCTCCTTCGATGCCACTCTGCCCGGCGAAGAGTCCTTATCCTCTTCCGGAGCATGGATATTAGTTGGGCTAAACCAAAGCGTTCCTCCTCTCCTGCCTCTTTGTATCGAGACTTCAGCGCTTTCATCTCCCGCCTTATGAGGTGGACCTTCTCTGCTCTGTGGTTCCTTGTGTAGGATGTACCCGAGCTTGTCCTCTCCTCTTCACCGAACCTCTCAGCTGTCATCCTAAAAGTGATTGTTGTCATGGCTTGCAGCTTCCGTTCAGCCTCTCCCTTTGCCACAGACTCCAGAATTCCACGTCATCGTCGAACTGCTTCCACAGCGTAGTCATGGTAGCTGCCGGCCACTTGATCCGCCTCCGTTCCGATTGGGTGCTTGAGAAGTGCGGCGCCAACACTTGGAGGTTCCGAGCACTGTGGGGTGACTCCGGGCAAAGCCCCTCCTGCGACTCACCAGGTGGAACACCTGTGCGTTGTGTTGCTGCCGTTCTCCCCAAACACTTCATCTTTGCTTGGTGGATTTTCAAGCCGCGCATGTTCTTACATACTTTTCCACACGTACACTCTGCGCTCATAGTCGTTGGTCCATTGCCTAGGTCTGTTGCCATTGAATCAGTCCAATTGGGGTGCTCATTCTCCCCCCCTCTCGGGCACCGCTGGGGGTATTTCTCCATTGAGTTCATCGTAGATTGTTTTGGGTGTCCTCCTCACAGTGAACACAGATTGGGTTGCCAGCCCGTTCTGCCCGGTTGCCGTCTCTCCGAGACGTCACTGTCTCTCCAGTGGTCACCACACTGTTCGTGGTTGTCATCCAGTCTTTCCTGGCTGTCACTGATGACTCAGGGTACTTACTGTGGGAATACATCTACTGATGCAACTGGACACATCGTCAGTGATGTTCCTGGAGTCATTGGATGTTTCGGGTCTTTCAACATCATACACCCTCATCCAGGTGACCCAGCCAGGGTTGATCAGACCCCAGCTTATGTCCAGATGGCATGCTAGCTACCACGACTCCATGGTTCTCCTCTCTTGAGCCACAGCCATCTTGAGGCCCTCTCTGCCGCATGGATGGTATTGCGGATGGCTCTCCTCTTTTGCTGTCCGACGATGCCTAAACGTCCGATTCGCTGGCCAAGGATCGGGCCGCAAAGCCTCTGCACCCTACCTCGACTGGGAGGCACTTCACCCTCCATCCTGACTGCTGGCAATCATTGACTAACCCCATATACTTGGAGAGCTTCCTCTCATATGCTTCTTCCAGGCGATCTTCCCATGGGACTGTCAGTTCCAGCATTACGACCTGCTTGGTGGCCTCTGATACAAGGATGATATCAGGGCGGAGGGTGGTGACCGCAATGTTGCTGGGGAACTTCAGTTGTTTCTCAAGGTCCACCAGCAGCTGCCAGTCTCTTGCCGAGGACAGGATGCCTGTTGGTGCTTTCTTTGCTGAGGCAACCTGCTCCCCAGCCTTGACAAAGGTGATGGTGTTCTTGGGGGTACGCAGATGCTTTGCCCATACCAGTCTTGTGTTGGGCTTCAGCTATAGTCTTCAGGACTTGGTCATGCCTCCAAAGTAAACGCACTTCTCCTAGTGCTATTGTGCAGCAACTAAGAACGTGTTCCAAGGTGCCTCTCTTGGAACATAATGGGCAGGCAGGTGACTCTCCTAGACCCCATACATGCAGGTTTGATGGACTGGGCAACACGTCATACACTGCCTGGATGAGAAATTTGATGCGGTGGGGCTCAGCTCTCCAGATCTCAGTCCAGGTTACTTTTAATCTGTTCTTGCTGCTTCAGCAACATGGTGCGCAACTCTGCCATATCTGAGCTAGCAGTATTGACAGGGGAGAGGGGTTACTAAACTGGGACCTTGAACATTGCATGGCACAAAAGGGAGGGAACAGAATAGCTTCTACCTGGGGTGAAGTCACTGGGTTTCTTATCTTGCTGTACAGCACTTTGGGAACCTTGTGTTTATTTAAACTGTGCTATATAAATAAAAGTGGATTGGATTGGATTGAATTGGGTTTACCTTTGTACTCCCACCGGATAGCTGCAGCACACACCTCCAACATGGAGAGCCCTGGAGTCTGACGAACAAGCCTCTTCAATTCTCTGCGGAGATCAGAATCAATGACATGTTCAAAAAACTGGTCATGCAGAAGCTGATCAGATTGGGGAACTGACTCGGGGGAAACTTGTTTAATTTTGTCCATTAAGGAGAAGAGGGCATGTAAATACTCTTGCAAGGACTCACAATCTAGTTGTTTTCTAGAAAAAAAGTTCTCCTGTAAGGCAACATAAGATTTTGAGCACCCATAAAGCTCTCTGAGAATAGTTACAATTTTCTCTGGGTCTTCTCGGTCAGCCCTTGGCCTATATCTTATTTCGTCCTTAGATTCCCCATCCAAAAAGTCAAACATAAAATAGGCTTTATCAAGTGAACCCAAGTGTCTAGCACGCACACAAGCATCCACCTCTTCGACCCATTCATCAATACCAATACCCACCCTACCCCTGAAAACAGGACATTTCCGTTCCCTAGGAAGATACACCAACCATTCTAAAGGAACAGGATTAACAGGCTTAACAGGGTCAACAAGGTTAGGGGGAGTAACAGCATCATCAGGATTGCCCCGTTGTAGCAAGCGGTCCTTGTCTGCTTGAAGCTGGCAAACCTGCTCTCTCAGTTTTTCCAGCTCTTCAGCCATAGCTGAAACAAAAACAATGCCCAAGTTACTTCTGAACGGGTGCTGGGATGCAAAGGCCGTTCACTTGACTCTTCTAGGTCCCACGTCGTACCAACTGCTGTTTTGCCTTTAATACCTATAAAGCTTATTGCCTTTCAAATAAAGGGGTAAAAAAAAAAAAAAATATTAAATTCACATCTCACATCTTTACATCATAGTTATGTTACATCGGAGCTATTATTTCTGATAGGCTTATATTGAGCAAATTACGTTTGATTTTAGTTCACGTCGCCTGCCTGCATATGTGAACCTGACATGAACGGTAATGTGTTTCTTTTTAATAAACTGCCTGTACACTTACAAGTTCTCAATGCTTTGGTTTACATGTAGAGACCCTCATTATGCTACTGTGTAAGTGTGGTGCTATTTTGAGCCTTGTTAGTGGTATAGAAATAGCGATTTCGTTTTACTGTACGTATGCCCCGAAGGATAGCGTTAAATGCTAATTAGCGGTTTATTTGCCATAAAACTTGTCACATTCGATTAGCATGAAAATAAATCCCAGCGAACGGTCGAACTTGGTACACATGTGTTATTAACCCCTAGGTTCATTTTGCGCCGGAATTGTCCTTTAAGCTTGACAAGACATTCATCATAATTCCCCTTCACCACTTCTGGTAGAGATAACCAATATACTAGTGAATGGTGGCTAGATTTTGTCGTTGGTCATCCGTGCATGCTTTCACAGCGAGTTCTAGTCAAGCTTTCCAGAGCGAAAAACGTTCTTTATCTTTCCCATCTCCGTGGAAACATGGCGGGACAAGTGTGCGGGAAGGTGGGTGCTGAAGGCGCTGCAGCACCCCTTGCTTTTTATCAATATATAGGCCTACAAATTCACAGTTTGTCATTATATTTGTTGTATATCAAATAGGCAAATAGCAAAAAAGGTTATGGATAGCTTTGAATATAGCTATCCATAGATTAAATGTTATATAAGTGAAAGTGACGTGACTCGCTGAGGAGAGACGTTGCAAGCAGGCTAGTTGACTTGGAGAAAATAATATTAGGCTACAGAAAAAATACAGGATTTTTTTCTCTCCCGGCAGTAAAGACAGAAGATTTGTGTTTAAAATGTAAATGCAAACTAAGGGTATAGGCTAACTATGCATATGACCATCCAGAGGAGGCTGGTGATCTGTCAAAAATTATGAAGATCAAGATAGTTTTATTGTTGCTGTCATTATTACCACAAACATGAATTGACAACGAAACCATGGCTATCGTGGGTTATATCTTGCCTGCTTATTAGGCCATGTACCGCTCTGTCAGAACTCTGTGTAGCATGCATACTGGCAGTTTTCATAGACCATCACCAACTAGTTCGCACTTTGGATATATCGTTGGATTGTGAAAAGCCCAATTTCGAATACTAAGCTACAACAGATGAGGTAGGATGCATCTTTTGCAATTAGAATTTCGTGTTGGTGAGACCTGTTGACATCAGAGATCAGTAGACATGTCATCTCGAGTTCCACGACAGCTTAGCTAGTGCCACCGAAATATGACACTGAAATCCTTTCACTATTGGAGTCGCTCAGATAGAAACCGCTGTAACGTGGTTAGGACACTTTTGCTGTGGAGTGGAGACGCCATAAGTTAGGCTACTCAGAAATTGTTTGCCATTGTAGGTCATTGCAGCCTAATTAGCATATATTTTCAAGCCAAACATCTCTGGTGTGGTTTTGACAATCAGAAAAGCAATATACTGAAATAGTTTAATGATGTAAAGTCAAGTGCGCTTCTATGGGTCTGGTGTGTGTGCGCGCAGTTTTTATTGATGAGTCGGAGTGGCAAGTGCTGTGCATAGTTGCAGTGGAATGTGGCTGCCCAGGGCATTATAAAACTAATCGCTCTTAAGCCTACTCATACACGGTGCTGAAATGGCGTAATGGCGTATTTAGCTGTCTAAATTCGAATCATATCATGCTAGGGGATCCTCGTCGGACATCCATTATTTTGTTATTCAGCACCCCTGGTTAAAAATATGTTCCCGCGCGCCTGTGGCGGGAGCTCGACTCTATAGTGAATAACTCTTCTAGTATTCTTAGCATCATCTGCTTTACTAGGTCCAGGCAAAGGTTCATCCCACTCATCTTGTGACATTTTCGAATCGCGGCAAAGTTTAAAAAATATATATGGCAGGGAAGGCTGTACTGTCCAACGTAGAAAGAACAGTCAAACGTGCAACAGCTTGTCTTTATAAAAATGTGCTTTTTGTTGTTGTTGCAAGTTACAATCCACTCACCAAGTAGGCTAGCTATAGCCCCACAACTTTGTGAAGAACAGCAATGACTGCTATCGAATTTTGCCTCGGTTGTAGAAGGCGCCAAGAGGATGAATCGCGGCAAGAGAAAAACACTGCTGCCACCAGTATGTAACCTGGTTGATTGAATAATGTCCATTCAATCAAAAATATAAAAACAATGACATGCTAAGACTACA
Organism: Alosa alosa; assembly: GCF_017589495.1. NCBI lineage: Eukaryota > Metazoa > Chordata > Actinopteri > Clupeiformes > Clupeidae > Alosa > Alosa alosa. The sequence goes on along the minus strand of NC_063190.1, from coordinate 31,847,732 downwards.
TTAAGGAGAATATCAATAATAAACAATAATGTCAAATTAATTAACAGCCCAATTGAAATAAAACAACATTATACAAACCATAACACATAAGCACTTAAACAACTAAGTATATGTTGAATAGGAATGTCTTTAGACCCCTCTTAAACGACCCAAAACTACCACAGGAACGGAGAGCACTGGGCAATTCATTCCACCAACATGGAACCACTGAAGAAAAGAGTCTGGAATTAGACCCAGTTTTCATGACTGGTCGACACAACAGACGCTCACCAGAAGACCGCAGTGGGCGGTTGGGGATGTAAGGCTTGATTATTGAATTAAAATAACTAGGAGGAGATTCAGTTAGTGTCCTATAGGCCAAAGTGAGAGATTTAAATTTAATTCTGGCTACTGTAGGGAGCCAATGGAGAGTAACTAGGAGAGGAGTTACGATGTGTCCTCTTTGGCTGATTGAAGACCAGGCGTGCTACAGCATTCTGAATCAGCTGTAATGATCTTGTTACACAAGCGGGTAAGCCAGCTAATAGTGAATTAAAATAGTCCAGCTTAGAGATGACCATGGTCTGAACAAGAAGTTGTGTGGAATCTTGTGTCAGATAAGGTCTGATCTTCCTAATATTGTAAAGCATAAACCAACATGATTTTGCAATAGAAGCTATATGCTCAGAGAAGTTAAGTCGGTCATCAATTACAACGCCCAAGTTTCGTGCCGATCTAGTTGGGGTCAGTGAAGTTGAGTCAAGCTGGATGGTAATCTGTAGGGGAATAGCCGTTTTAGCTGGAAACACCAAAAACTCTGTTTTTGAGAGATTAAGCTGAAGTTGCCGATCTTTCATCCAGGCTGAAATATCCTTAAGGCATGCAGAAATCCGGTGGGAAACACTAGTCATCAGGTGGGAAAGACAGGTAAAGTTGAGTGTTGTCTGCATAACAGTGATAGTCAAATCCATGGGAGCGAATGGTATCACCTAAGGAAGTGGTGTAAATAGAGAAAAGCAAGGGTCCTAATGACTGAGCAGAGGACTTAGCTACTCTCAATGCTTCAGTCACAGACAGAAGAGCAGTTTCAGTAGAATGACCACTCTTGAAACCAGACTGCATAGGGTCTAGTAGATTATTCTGATGAAGAAAGTCACAAACTTGCTTGAAGACCACTTTCTCCAAAACCTTAGACAAGAAAGGAAGAAGGGAGACAGGCTTGTAGTTCTTCACCTCAGTTGGATTAAGTGTACTTTTCTTTAGCAGAGGTGTAACCCTAGCCTGTTTAAAAGAATAAGGAACTATTCCAGAACTGAGTGAAGCATTAAATACATGTGTGATTGCTGGTAGAACAGCAGGTGTGAGAGACTGTAGAAGAGTGGACGGGACAGGATCTAATGGGCGTGTTCTTGGACGACTTCGCTGAAGCAATTGAGAGACTGCTTCCTAAAACAATGCGGCTGCACACAAGTTTACGATCATTCGTGATGTATAATTGGCACATCTGGAAGAGTGCCGTACACATGTTTTTTTGTGTGTACGTTCGTTTTCCCTGAATCACATGTACAATCATTTCAGAAATGATTAAAGATCAAATAAAGGATGGTTTCTACAAACATTGTTATAAATTAGGCCCCTGATTTTTGACTTGTCTTGGACTCGACAAAGGTGGTCTTGACTGCAGCTTTGGGATTAAGCAAATTTGTCTTGATGAGCCATCTTAAAATAAGTCAAACTCGTATTAAGTCAAAATGATCTTCCCAGAAAGCGTTAACACTAGCCTATCGTGCACCTGGCACAAGGCTTATTCTTATCTTACATTCAATATTGTGAGGAATTGTTCGCCATGTGCTCCACTTTTATTAAAGCTTGCACCCAGGGGTGTGGCAATTAACAACATAAGGTGTAGTCTGCCACATGATCCAAAAATCGCTATCTTACACCCTCTAAAAATCATTATGCCACTTGGTCTATAGCGAAAGGAGCATATAAAGCACAACTGAAGACACATTGTCATGAGATGTAAGCTGCAACTCTTCTGCAGGATAAATATCCATAGGATTATATCATATGTGAAAAACACACAACATAACACATAACACAAGTTGTCATCACTGCCTAATGCTGTTATGTGTTGCTAAGCCTATCTTTTGTCTTGTGTCATTTGTTATTTTGTAAATTTGTTTGTCATGTCTTGGTGTCATGGGTACGCTGGTGACTAAGCCGCTCTGTCTGCCATTATTTGTCTTGTGTGTCAATGTCTTGTGTGTGGAGTGCTTTGTGTTGCACTCTGTGCATGTGCATAAATAATAATAATGCAAGCTGATTCCTTCAAATGCGCTACTGACTATCAAAATAGTGATGCGCTGTTTGAAGTTGCACTACTTGAAGGTAAAGGGAATGACAGATGTCATTCTCATTGGTTTAAAGGATGTTACGCCCAAAACACACCCATGACTGATTAAGAAACATCAGAACAACCCTTTTGCGCCCAATGCCCAGCGTTTGACCACAAAATCATGCCATTAAATTAGTGAATATGGACTGGCCATGCCTTTAATGTCTATAAACTTTGCGCCACTGACCATCCGTTTCTGATCGCCAAGATAGGGACCCCAAGTCTCTTTGTATTAAAAAATGTTGTACAATACTAACTAGATATTTCAAATTTAATTAACACTTGGTTGGATATCAGATTATTTCCCAGATGTTGCAGTGTACATCTAAATGTATTTAAATTAGTTCTGTTAACATGTAATGAGTTGGTTATGAGATTGCAACTTACAATATTTATTTTGCCTAACAGCTTAAATAGCTGTACGTTGTACTGCTGTAGCTGAACAAGGTTGACCTGACATTCAGTAGGCTGTGAAACTAAACTAAACAGCCGTGGCCTACTGGTTAGCACTCCGAACCTGTAACTGGAGGGTTGCCGGTTCGAATCCCGACCAGTAGGCACGGCTGAAGTGCCCTTGAGCAAGGCACCTAACCCCTCACTGCTCCCCGAGCACTGCTGTTGATGCAGGCAGCTCACTGCGCCAGGATTAATGTGTGCTTCACCTCACTGTGTGTTCACTGTGTACTATGTGTGTTTCACTAATTCACGGATTGGGATAAATGCCGAGATCAAATTTCCCTCACGGGATCAAAAGAGTATATATACTTATACTATACTAAACAGTCCAATATCGTAATGATGGACAAAGTGTCAGCAGAGTAGAACATTTTGTTTTTTGGACATTGGTCATACAGTGATGCGATATTCAAGATGACATGTATTAGTATACAGGTGCATCTGAAAATTGAATATTGTGAAAAGGTTCATTCTTTCCCTGTTTCAAAAAGTGAACCTTTTATATTTTCTAGATTCATTAGATATAAAGTAAAATAGTTCAAGCCATTTTTAGTTTTAATCTTAACATTAAATCATGTCATGTATTTTTTTTCAGATGCATCTGCTTTAAGATATGCTACCCCATTTTGTATAAAGATAAATGTTTTTTTTTTTTTTCAGTGTTGCAACAATTTGATGACATATGTATGAAATCTGAAAAATGGGCATCTCTGAGCTTTAAAAAAACTGAGATAGACGTGGTTCGCCCAAAATTTTTCAACCATGTCCTGTACAACTTTCTGAGATGTGAGAATGCTGAACTGCCCAAGCTTGAAGAGAAATATCAACACATCTATCGCAGTATACATATCAGACAAATTTTTGATCATCAAACAAATAAGGACGAAACTGTGAAACCTGGCTTTGTAAGTATTTAAAATACAAAAGAATTGGGTTAGATAAGCAAGAACAATTTTAATATTGTGCAAAGAGAGAATTTGAGTGCTTAATTACAATTGTCAATTGTGAGATTTTACTGAAATGTACCAGGTAAGTGCAGGTGAAGTAGATTACTGTGGAGTTGTACAGTCTGATGATGACATGAGGGACAAATGACTGTTTCTCTGTGTTGCACTCTGGGAGAAGTAAAATGTTGCTGAGCAGGTTTTTCTGTATGGCGATAGGGTGCAGAGGATGGCTGGTTCAAGGACGGCCAGCTGTTTGTTGAGTGTCAAACTGCTCACCGCCACCAGGAAGTCCAACTCCATGCCGACCACAGAGCCGCTTGATTAGCTAGTCCAGCCTTAAAGCTACATTGTGTATTTCTTTGGTTAATTCTTGGGGGAAATTCTCCCATCTAGCTGTGAGATGGTATATTGCAACAGAGTCCAGCTCCTCCCCACTCCAAGCGCAATTTACTAGCCACAGAAGCCGCACCATAAATGTTCTGTCGCTCGACTTGTGAGATTTTACTGAAATGTCGACAGGGCAGAGGAAGTTTTTTTTCTCGTTTCAGTGATTGATAGCCTACATCATCTGGGTGATGGTGTTGGATATGTGTAGCATGTTTGATATATTTCCACTCACATAACGTTACCCAACAACTGCTGAACAACGTCGACACACAGTTTCTTCTTATCCACCACTCTCACCTGGACTAGGGCCTACTGTAACTGAAGTTCTCAAACTTGCGATCTTAAAGAGACCAGCGGGTCTTCTAACTCTTGTGGGTCGCCACCACTTGCTTAGTGCTGTTATCTCTGACTGACTGACTCGACCGACGACTTGACATAAAAAATAACATAGACGCCAATCAGAGCTAAGGCGAGGCTACAGATTAGTGTTAGGTGTCGCGAAAGAACTCTCATAACTCTCGTGTTTAACAGTAATTCCACATTACATGAATTAATCCGCACGTGAGTTTTATGTTTTATACCGTGTATTCTCCGTGTAAATGCATGCACCGAACCATGACGCCCTTACCATTTCGGTTCAATACGAATACATGTACCGTTACACCCCTAATATATATTATATGGTCTCTCTGCCCTCTTCTCTCTCACTCACAACGGAGACTCCCCTCCATAGCCTAGGCTACTTGAATCAGAACAATCCAAGATTGTTGCAGCACAGAATGACAGTTCAGCTCGGTGTTCACTAAAGGTTAGTATGATCAACATCACAGCACAAATTCAGTTCGATGCATGCATATTAGTTTGTTCTTAACACAAGAAAGTCAACAGTAGGCCTACTTTAGACAACCAAGTTATCAGCAGTTAGGAACATGTAGAGCTGGGCCTCTAATCGCGGATATTACAGTAGGCGGTCGCGGTTAATATAATTTGGCTATGAAGTTTTCAACTGTGAATAAACCCTGATAAGGGGGAAACCGAAGTAGCACAAATGTTTCTTTTAACAGCACAAACGTAGCACAAATGATTGAGTATGCATGTATGTGTGTGTGAGTGTGTGTTTGTTTTTGTGTGTGTGTGTGTGCGTGCTTGTAGACATGTAATACAGTTGTGTTCATACGTTTACATACGCTGTACATACACATGCTAAAGTTAAATAAAAAGAGGAATAAAAAAATCATCTTTTGGAAATTGATCTTAATGCCTTAATTTTAAAAGAAATGAGGAAAAATCCTACCTTTAAGGACACCAATTTTCTTTGTGAATGAATAATGTATCATAAATAAATAAATGTTAAAATTCAACTGCTTCAGACGAAGAATATAAATAGCCAACATGGAACGCAAAATTTCGTCCACAGCCACGTGGTTCAGTGGTTAACACACTTGCATTCGGCCGAAGCGGCCGGTGTTCGACTCCCTGCTGGTGCTTAGACATTTCAGACTAGTATATGCGTTCAGTAACTACAACATTTTTATATCTGCCAGTTAGATGTTTTGTTATTTCAGTTTCATAGTACATTATCCTTTGGAATATGCTGGAGAGGAAAATGCTACAATGGTTTTAAAATGTAGGCTATGCTTATGGCCCAGGGTTTTTTTTTTGGAACATGTTGTAGGGAAATAAAGGATACATGTGAAGCAGGTTAGACTAATCAGGTAGCCTACAACATGGGAAAAATAAACAACACATTTTTTGTATGTCAACATTTATTATAACAGTTGTTCTGCCGTCTTGGCATTTAATCTGTTTCTTGTTTTTGAATAAACCTCCCCAGCCTTGGAAAAAATACTTTCACAAGGCACACTTGTTGCTGGCATGCACAAATATTTTTTGCCATCACAGTTAGGGTTTGGATAAACCACTCTCTCCTCTCCTGCCAGTATTTCAAAGGGTCAGCTGTTCTTGAAATAAAGGCATCAGTCATATATTTTTTACTTCTGCTACTATCTAAATATTAACGTCACTAGACTATATCTATCTAAACTATTGCTCACTGTCTGTCTAGCCTGTCAATTAATCTATATCACTAACCTATCAATCACAAGTGCACTATAAATCGCTATATCTTTATATGTCTCTATGTCGCTATATCTCTCAAAATCTCTCTCCTCACAAAAAACCCAAAGATAGGATGTGTTTGAATGACTTTTAAGCATTCTGGGACTTTGTCATTTAGATCAAACAGGTGTTTAGGCTACTCGGGTAATTGGCTCGCGCAGCAAGTGTGCCACCTGTCCAAACCAAATTGAAACACCACGAAGCCTCACTAAGCCATGGTCACGTGTAACATGGGCGTTTTGAACCACACTTCGAAACACTGTTCGAAACACTTGCGTTTCGGAAGCTCGACACTGTTTCGAAACGTCAGCTTCGAGCGTCACATCCCTACCTGTGAGGGACAGGCCTGTAGTGTCTTGACTACCACTAGATGGGTTTCAGGCTCCAGCTCAACCTTCAGTAGGATCATTTGGGTGAAAATGACTGTGTGGGCGCTGCCGGAGCATGGACACTGGAATTTATCTGTTGCAAAGCAGTGGCGAAACGTAGGGAAAATGTTCAAGGAAGCCAAAGTGACGGGAAAATTTTTTATTTATGTATGTGTTTATTTCGGGGGGTATACATTTTGTGCGGCATAACATAGGCTACTGTAGACCTAGCCTACAGGTCATGTAGAAAACTGGACGAGGGGCGCTTGAGACAGCAACACGCACGCTGTCTCTCTGTCTCCCTCCATCCCTCACACACACACACCCATTGCCTTCTGTACATCCTCCACACAACTGCATACTCACTCACCACCACTACATTAGGCCTATGCGAAAGCTACGGTGCATATACAAATAAGCTATATAACACGCATTGTCACGTCAATGTAGGCTAACGCAGTATGGACTACTGGCACTCGTGAACAGCAACTCACACGGGCTCTCTCTCCCTCCCTTGAAACTGTTAAAACTTCCTTACCCCCAAGTTGACCCCAGATACACGGAGGATACACGAGTTTGCCGTTTATTTTAGGCTAATGTTAGTGGAGAGTTTGCAGATTTTTACCTTGTGGATGTTGATATTGCACGAGTCTCTTGGATAGCAGCACTGCGAGTTAAACTCCCTCGCATCAACAATCTGCCCTGAGACGGTGAACAACTGGCTTCAGGGTGAGTAAAAAGGGACATTGGATTCTGTTTACAGACCCGCTGTGGTTTAGTGATATCGTCGGAGTCATGGTTTATACTCTCTATGGTGGAGTTTGAAGAGTGTTTCCAAGGTGTTAGCTGCTCTTTCCTAGGTTGGATCGTATGGTAGCCTATCTAACACGGCCTCATCTGAGGCTACTTCGAGATATTATTCCAAAGGGGACAGATTTGAACGAACCTTCCCAGACTTTGTAATTGCGACCAGTGACTGCATTGGGTGAACGAAGCCGAAGTTGAAACTTAAGCTCCATGGCACATAGTCTGTGGGCTCGCCCTTCTATGAATTGGAAAAAGACTACAAGCTGCTCCACCGAGTTTGCGATAAAGTAAGCGAGAAAAGTTTTTTTTAAGTCCGGATATGGCAAGTCAATGGCATTTATTCGTCCAAAGTTACAGACCAGTTTCCATAGTGCACATCTTATAAATAGTTTGAATGTCGTGTGTGTTTCTGCTCATTGACAAAATAGCGTTCAGTATGATTCATGCCAAATTAATTTCCCCTGTTAAAGTGTTCGCCTTTGTTTCACTAGTTTGGTTTCATTACAGTGCATGAAAATGCACTGTACTGTTATTCCAAGGCTTTTTACAGTGCATGAAAATGCACTGTACTGTTATTCCAAGGCTTTTTACAGTGCATGAAAATGCACTGTACTGTTCTTCCTAGGCTTCTTCTTCTTCTTCTTCTAATGCGTTTAATGCAGCTTCAACCGTTTAACGTAGAAACTTCATTCAAACTATGTTAATTAGGTCTTACTTAGGACATGGGTGCTATGTATTTTCAGCTTTGTAACTTTTATACTTTTTAAACTATTAATTAAAAACTAGTCAAAATTTCCCCATAGACTTAACATGGGCTGATGACATCACAATAGAGCCGTTAAGCAATTAGAATCCTATGGCAGGTGTTAGGGCCACCTGGATCAACTGCCAGTCTCAGGCTTTAAGCATACAAACTGGCCCTATTAAGACTACACATCCTGTTCAACTGCTTCCTCTGCCAAAAACTGTTTCCCAAAATAAAAGTCCTCACTACAATATTTCACTGTTAAACAATTTAACCCTTTAAACTACTGAACTTTTTAACTGTTCAGCCATTGTAACTGTTACTTGTCATCAACTATGACTCCTACCCACTGTAGCTAGTTAGCATGGTTAAGTAGCATGTTAGCATGTTAGTTAGCATTTTTTTTAGCATTTTTAGCAAAACTGCTTAAAATGATTAGCTAAGTTAGCTAAGTCACATGGTTAGCATGTTAAGATTAGTTAGCATTTTTAGTAAAACTGCTAAAATGATTAGCTTAGTTAGCATTTTTAGTAAAACTGCTAAAATGATTAGCTAAATTAGCTAAGAAAACTATGGTTAACATAGTTAGCTAAGATGTTAGCATGCTAGCAAGCATTTTTAGCAAAACTGCTAAAATGATTAGGGTTGCTAGCTAAGTAACGTGTGGTTAAGATAGTTAAGATGCTAACGTCTTGGCTTAGCATTTTAGCAAAACTACTAAAATGATTAGCTAAGTTCGCTAAGTAACATGGTTAGCATAGTTAGCATGCTAACACGTTATACGCCATTAATAGTAATAGTTATACTAAAAAAATGATTAGCTAAGTCACATGGTTAAGATATTTTAGCATGCTAGCATGTTAATTCAGTCATTTTTTAAAGCAAAACTGCTTAAAATGATTAGCTTTAAGTTAGCTAAGTCACATGGTTAGCATGTTAAGCATGCTCTTCAAGATTTTTAAAGAAAACTGCATTAAAATGATTACTGTTCTTCCTAGGCTTCTAATTAGCAAAGTCACATGGTTATTATAGTTAGCATAACTGCTAAAAATGATTAGCTAAGTTAGCTAAGTAACATGGTTTTTACCATGTATACCATGTATTTTGCTCTGCCAAAACTGTTTCCAAAATAAAAGTCCTCACTACAATATTTCACTGTTAAACAATTTAACCCTTTAAACTACTTGAACTTTGCAACTGTTCAGCCATTGTAACTGTTTGTCTGCTTTGTCATCAACTATGACTCCTACCCACTGTAATCTAGTTAGCTAAGTTAGCTAAGTAACATGGTTTACATAGTTAGCATGCTAAGATGTTAGCATAGTTAAGATAACTATAAAAAATGATTAGCTAAGAGCTAAGTAACATGGTTAATATCAAGTTAGCATCAAGATGTTAGTTAGCATTTTTACTAAAAACTGCTAAAAATGATTAGCTAAGTTAACTAAGTCACATGGTTAAGATAGCCAACATGCTAGCATGTTAAGATCTTAGTTAGCATTTTTAGCAAAACTGCTAAAACTATTAGCTATAAAAGCTAAGTAATGTGGTTAGCATAGTTAAGATGTTAACATGTTAGCATGTTAGTTAGCATAGTTAACAAAACTGTTAAAAATGATTGCTAACCATGTTACTTAGCTATAGTTAGCATGTTAAGATGATAGCAAGCATACCTGCTCAAATAATTAGCTAAAGTTAGCTAAGTCCCATGGTTAAAGATATTTCTAAGATTTTAACATTGTTAGCATGCTAGTTAGCATAGTAACTTGGTTAACATTATTATCTTTTGTTAACATAGTTAGCATAACTACTAGCAAACATTAGCCATTCCAAGTGTCAGTTATCGCCAACTATCTACATAAATAATTTAAGCATTTAAACTATCCACTTATTTAACCGCTCAATCATTCCAACTATATTAAACCTTATCTACCAAGTAAATCATTTACCTATATAAACTATCCACCTATTTAACTGTTCAGTCATGCAAACTATATTAAACCTCATCTACCTAGCAACCAATATAGTTTGTTTTACCTGTATGATATTTGACATCATATTTTTGCATTTTCATGCACTGTATTTCCTTCAGGAAATGCTTTTTCTTAGTTCTTCTTCTTCTTCTTCTTCTTCTTCTTCTTCTTCTTCTAACGCAGTTAATGCAGCTTAAACCGCTTAACATTAGAAACTTCATTCAAACTATGTTGCGTAGGTCTTACTTAGGACATGTGGGCTTTGTATTTTTCATCTTTGTAACTTTTATACTTTTTTTAAACTATTAATTAAAAACTAATCAAAATTTCCCCATTGACTTAACATTATGATTATGACATCACAATAGGCCGCTAAGCAATTAGAATCCTATGGCAGGTGTTCAGGCCACCTGGATCAACTGCCAGTCTCAGGCTTTAAGCATACATACTGGCCCTATTAAGACTACACATCCTGTTCAACTGCTTCCTCTGCCAAAAACTGTTTCAAAATAAAAGTCCTCACTATAATTTTTTACTGTTAAAACAATTTAACCCCTTTAAACTACTGAACTTTTTAACTGTTCAGCCATTGTAACTGTTACTTGTCATCAACTATGACTCCTACCCACTGTAGCTAGTTAGCTTTAGCTAAAGTCACATGGTTAAAGATAGTTAAGATTTAGTTAGCATTTTTAGCAAAACTGCTTAAAATGATTAGCTAAGTTACATGGTTAAGATAGTAACATGCTAGCATGTTAACATGTTAGTTAACATTTTTAAAGAAACTGCTTAAAATGATTAATTTGTCAGCTAAGTAACATGGTTAGATAGTTAGCATGTTAGTTAGCATAAGCAAGATAAACTACTAAAATGATTAACTAAGTTAGCTAAGTAATATGGTTAGCATGTTAGCATGCTAGTTAACATTTTTAGATAACTGCTAAAAATGATTAGCTAAGTTAGCTAAGTCCCATGGTTAGTATACTTAAGATTTTAACATTGTTAACATGTTAGTTAGCATAGTAACTTGGTTAACATTATTATCTTTGTTAACATGGTTAGCATAACTTCTAGCAAACATTAGAGCCATTTCAAGTGTCAGTTATCTTCAACTATCTACCTAAATAATTTAACCATTTAAACTATCCTTATTTAACCATTCAATCATTCCAACTATATTAAACCTTATCTACCAAGTAAAATCATTTACCTATATAAACTATCCACCTATTTAACTGTTCAGTCATTCCAACTATATTAAACCTCATCTACATAGCAACCAATATAGTTTGTTTTTACTCTGTATGATATTTGACATCATATTTTTTGCATTTTCATGCACTGTATTTCCTTCAGGAAATGCTTTTTAGTTACAGTGCATGAAAAATGCACTGTACTGTTATTCCAAGCTTTTTCTTCTTCTTCTTCTTCTTCTTCTTCTTCTTCTAACGAGTTAATGCAGCTTAAACCGCTTTTAACGAGAAACTTCATTCAAACTATGTTAGCGTGGGTCTTACTTAGACATGTGGGCTTTGTATTTTTCATCTTTGTAACTTTTATACTTTTAATTAACTATTAATAAAAAACTAATCAAAATTTCCCCCATTGACTTTAACATTTATGATTATGACATCACACACGGGCCGTTAAGCAATTAGAATCCTATGGCAGGTGTTCGGGCCACCTGATCAACTGCCAGTCTCAGGCTTTAAGCATACAAACTGGCCTATTAAGACTACACATCCTGTTCATCTGCTTCCTCTGCCAAAAACTGTTTCAAAATAAAAGTCCTCACTACAATATTTTTACTGTTAAACAATTTAACCCTTTTAAACTACTGAACCCTTTTAACTGTTTAGCCATTGTAACTGTTTTTGTCATCAACTATGACTCCTACCCACTGTAGCTAGTTAGCTAAAGTTTTTAAGTCACATGGTTAAGATAGTTAAATGTTAAGATTGCTAATTAGATTTTTAGCAAAACTGCTTAAAATGATTAGCTAAAGTTAGCTAAGTCACATGGTTAGCATAGTTAGCATGCTAGCATGTTAGCGCTAGTTAGCATTTTTAACAAAACTGCTAAAAATGATTAGCTAAGTTAGCTAAGTAACATGTTTAGCATAGTTAGCATGCTAGTTAGAATTTTTAGGAAAACTGCTAAAAATGATTAGCTAAGTTAGCTAAGTCACATGGTTAGCATAGTTAAGATGGTTAGTTAGCATTTTTAGCAAAACTGCTTAAAATGATTAAGCTAAGTCACATGGTTAGCATAGTTAGCATGCTAGCATGTTAGCATGCCTAGTTAGCATTTTTAACAAAACTGCTAAAATGATTAGCTAAGTTGGCTAATAACATGTTTAGCATAGTTAGCATGCTAGTTAGAATTTTTAGGAAAACTGCTAAAAATGATTAGCTGTTACTAAGTCACATGGTTAAGATAGTTAAGACTTGGTTAGCATTTTTAGAAAAACTACTTAAAATGATTAAGTAAGTCAGCTAAGTAACATGGTTAGCATAGTTAGCATGTTAACATGCTAGCTAAAGCATAACTGCTAAAAATAATTAGCTAAGTTAGCTAAGTCACATGGTTAAGATACTTAAGATTTTAACATTGTTAGCATGCTAGTTAGCATAGTAACTTGGTTAACATTATTATCTTTGTTAATATAGTTAGCATAACTGCTAGCAAACATTAGAGCCATTCAAGTGTCAGTTATCGTCAACTATCTACCTAAATAATTTAACCATTTAAACTATCCACTTATTTAACCGTTCAATCATTCCAACTATATTAAACCTTATCTACCAAGTAAATTATTTACCTATATAAACTATCCACCTATTTAACTGTTGAGTCATTCCAACTATATTAAACCTCATCTACCTAGCAACCAATATAGTTTGTTTTTACTCTGTATGATATTTGACATCATATTTTTTGCATTTTCATGCACTGTATTTCCTTCAGGAAATGCTTTTCTAGTTATTCTTCTTCTTCTTCTTCTTCTTCTTCTTCTTCTAACGCCCAGTTAATGCAGCTTAAACCGTTTAGTAGAAACTTCATTCAAACTATGCTGCGTACTTAGGTCTTACTTAGGACATGTGGGCTTTGTATTTTCAACTTTGTAACTTTTATACTTTTAAACTATTAATTAAAAACTAGTCAAAATTTCCCCCATAGACTTAACATGGGCTGATGACATCACAATAGAGCCGTTAAGCAATTAGAATCCTATGGCAGGTGTTCGGGCCACCTGCATCAACTGCCAGTCTCAGGCTTTAAGCATACAAACTGGCCCTATTAAGACTACACACCCTATTCAACTGCTTCCTCTGCCAAAACTGTTTCAAAATAAAAGTCCTCACTACAATATTTCACTGTTAAACAATTTAACCCTTTAAACTACTGAACTTTTCAACTGTTCAGCCATTGTAACTGTTTGTCTGCTTGTCATCAACTATGACTCCTACCCACTGTAGCTAGTTAGCTAAGTTAGCTAAGTAACATGGTTAAGATGTTAAGATCTTGGAAGATTTTTAGCAAAACTGCTTAAAATGATTAGCTAAGTTAGCCAAGTCACATGGTTAAGATAGTTAGCATGCTAACATGTTAGCATGCTAGTTAGCATTTTAGCAAAACTGCTTTTTAAAATGATTAGCTAAGTCAGCTAAGTAACATGGTTAACATAGTTAACATAATTAGCATGTTAGCATGCTAGTTAGCATAACTGCTAAAAATAATTAGCTAAAGTTAGCTAAGTCACATGGTTAGCATACTTAGCATTTTAACATTGTTAGCATGCTAGTTAGCATAGTAACTTGGTTAACATTATTATCTTTGTTAATATAGTTAGCATAACTGCTAGCAAACATTAGAGCCATTCCAAGTGTCAGTTATCGTCAACTTTTCATTTTGTATGAGATTTTGTGATGTAGGCTAGCCTATGATAAACAGCTTATGGCCAATATGTAACTCAGCTAGGCCTAATGTTAGTTTCCTCAGCCATGTCAGCTAGCCTCAGACTCATTATCTGCTATGGCTGCTAGTGCTAGTGCAGAGTAGCTTACCATGCCAGTGACGTAGCCGATTGTTGAAATCCAACATGGCGGCGCCCGTGTAACAACAACACCACTTTCAACGTACAATTTTATCCCTTTTAATAAATTCAGCCATTTTAATCATTGTACCAATGAGAAGAAATAAAATACATCTGTTATATCACCTTTACTTCAAATTCCAGTTCAGTTCATCTTTAATATTGGTTTCCACATGTCTCTTGTTTTACCTTGATCATTGTCCACCTGTTCCCTGTTACCCATTGTGTATGTAAACCCTCTGTCTCCTCTCCGTCCTTGTCAGTTATTAGTCTATGTGGTTTATGTTTAAAATAAAGATTCTTGCAACGCTGAAGATTGCCTTCCCGTACTTTGCCCTACGTTTGGGTCAAGCCCTTGCAACCGTGACACCCATGAACGGAATTTCACGAAACTTGCCATGCATTCAGAGGGTGTCATAATGATCCTGCATTTCAAGTTTGTGCCGTTTTGAACATGTCAGCCAAAGAAAGTATTGACTTGGGACTATATAGGTGCAAGGCACAGGAGAAGCACTGCTACTTTGGCGCAATTGCAGCCTGCCTAGGATATCACCTTTTTTATACAGTGATGCTGAAACATTTGTTATGCAATGATGCCGAAAAAGATAAATACTTCAATGAAGTGAATAACATTGAACGAAAGACTAGCTTAATATTAACCTAGCATTAGGCACCTCAGATATTTTCTGCTAGTCAGCTGGTGAGTAGCCACTGAACACTTTGAAGTTACTGTTGATTCTGTTGATGCTTAAAATGTTTGATTAATTTAGAGGAGAAATTGTAGACAAATGAGAATACAAACTTGATAGGCGCGAGAATCTTTGACTCTAGCTGGTTTTTAAATCTGGCAAGGTGTGACCGCACAAGTTGTGCCCTGTGAGGGCTGTGTGTGCTTATGTGCGGTGCACTACTGCTTTGAGACAAATACTGTATAACAGTCTTATGGTGCGCAAGCAGTTGGCCACACTCTTTT
The DNA here is from genome assembly GCF_017589495.1 of Alosa alosa. NCBI lineage: Eukaryota > Metazoa > Chordata > Actinopteri > Clupeiformes > Clupeidae > Alosa > Alosa alosa. The sequence continues at coordinate 31,832,485 of NC_063190.1, read as the reverse complement.
TACTCAAAGATCATCAAACTGGCTATAACCCTGGCATATCATGGATCATGTAAACTGAAGTTTGTCTCAAAATTATGACATGGGGGTGATACCAAGGCATGTAAGCCAAGACATATTTGTGGGTTATGGTATGTGCATTTACAAATCTTACAAATCTTTGAGATAAATATCTCCATAGAAAAAGTCAGTAAAACCAGTACAATCCCTTTGTAAACTTAAGAATGTATTGCCATACAATTGTCATATTAATTGTACATTAAATTGCTAATAATTTTGTTTCATTCTCCCTACAGCCAAAGGAAAAGATTGAGTTGTCCTTAAACCTTGAGATTGATAAACTCAAAACAACACATCCGATTTCATATGCCTTTGCAGCAGCATTGTTTGCTCAATTCACAGACGCAAAACTTAATCTTCAGTCCGTTGATAAGCTTGCATCAATTGCAAGGCAATACTCCACGCAGTGCATAGAAATGCCTTGCCTTTCAGACTCCATGAAAAAGTTAGTTTCACTTTGAAATCATTTTCAGTCATTAGATGTGCAATATTTGTTCAACTGTAGTATTTATATAGTGTCTGTTATTCAAAGGAATGTGATATTATCGGCATGTTAATATTTAGAATTTATCAAAGTATATTTCCTTATACATATCTTTTAGTGCATGGTCTAATATTGAATTCAGCGGATGTGGAAACCCATGCAGCAGAATGGCCATATAGATTGTATTGTCTGTCTTTGATAAAAGCATCTGCTAAATGAAGTTGGTGAAACTTCCACTGTAATCCCTGTTACCACTACACTATTTCTTAGTAGATTGTTCTCTTATTTTCTAGGAAGATTTGCAGTGCAGTGAAAACACTCTTTCAACAAGCATGTACTCACAAAGCTGTGTCCGCAATGTGGCTGATGGGACTGTTTTATAAACTAGTTCCGCGTGATGAGAAATTACCAATCCATGGCTCAGGTAAACTGACATGGATGTCTGCTGACAAGGCCCAAAGGTAATCAGTGTTTCCTTACATAAGCCACTATGATTTGGATCTTTAAAGAGGACATTAAACACTACATCAAAGTCCTTATAGGCAAGTCCCCCCACTCGGAGGGCATCTTGGTAACATGCTTTGGGCAGTTACAGTGGGGAGAATAAGTATCTGAACCCATGCTAAAGTAGCCTGGAAAATCCAGACCCTGATAATCTAGAAAGATTAAGGGTCTGGCAAAGAGCAATGCAATGGCCCAACTCGAGGGGCGGCAACAAGCATGCATTTAAAAATCTCACTGCACTTATGTTTGTCTGTGGACTTAATTGGTAAAATGTGTCTTGTCTCCACCGTGGGATAGTGGGAAACGTAATTTCGATCTCTTTGTATGTCAGTACTCATTCTGCTTGATTTATTGGCTGCCTTTGACACGGTTAATCACTGCATCCTCACGGGACACTCGTTTAACGTTTCACTGCTTGGACAACTATCTGCACCTCACTATCTCACCACAGGGGTCTTCCAGGGCTCAGTGCTGGGCCCCCTTCTCTTTGCTATCTACACCACCTCCTTGGGACAGATTATCTGTTCTCATGGCTTCTCATACCACTGCTATGCAGACGAAACACAGCTCTATCTGTCCTTTCCACCTGATGACCCCTTGGTCTCGGCACGGATCTTGGATTGCCTCTCAGACATATGTACATGGATGAAGGCACATCACCTCCAGCTAAACCTCTCAAAAACTGAACTGCTGGTCCTCCCAGCTAAACCTACCATACAACATGACATCAACATCAAATTTGACTCCCTGTCTGCTTCACCTACCAGGGCTGCAAGAAATTTAGGAGTCGACAACCAACTAACCTTCTCCGATCATGTTGCCTCGGTCGCCTGGTCATGCTGTTTCGCACTTTACAACATACGGAAAATCAGGACTTACTTGACTCAAGATGCTACCCAACTCCTGGTTCAGGCAATAGTCATCTCACAACTTGACTACTGCAACACCCTCCTGACAGGTCTCCCAGCCTGCACAGTGAAACCCCTTCAGATGATCCAGAACATGGCGGAGCGCCTGGTCTACAACCAACCCAAAAGGGCACATGGGTTCTGCTCCCACAGACTTGAATGTCGTTGGTGGAATGCCAGTTCCTACAAGGGCAGGGACATCCCTCTCTATCTTCAAAAAACTCTTGAAGACCCAGCTCTTCTGAAAACATCTCCTCTCATAGCACTACTTACAACTAGTCTTGCTGATCCTAGCACTTACCACCTGTCTAGAATTGACACTTGACTGTTTAAAAACAGCACTCACTGATGCACTTATTCTTGCTGTACTCTACCTTTTTTTAAAATGGTCCTAGAATTGCTGAGAGAATTGCTTTAAAACTTACACTGTTTACCATGTTGTAAGTTGCTTTGGTTAAAAATGTGTCAACCTAATGTAATGTAATGTAAAGAGATATAGACTTTTACATCACACATGGCCCGACAGGTCTATAGTTTTGCGCCTAGCACGACACATCACTTAGCCTAACAAAGAATTGACTTAAGAAAATTTCCCTTTTGCTCTGAGGTCAACATGAGAGGTTTGTAGATTCATAATTTAAAAACTAACTGTTGAGAAAGAAAGTTTCAATGGCAGCTGCTTCTAATAATATCCATTTATCTATGCTAATGAAGCTGTAGACTGACCTGAATTTCCAGTTTCGAAAACAGTAGATAGACTGGCATAACAATACCAGCCTCTATTACAAACAAATTACCCTTTATCTACTGAAATATGTGATCATTTGCATACATTTCAAGGACAGAAAATGTAACTTTGGATAAAATCAAGTTCAAAATTAATATTTGTTTTACCTGTGGACCACCTGTGGAACATGTATAATAGTTTCACCAGGTCAGCTTTATATGTGTATGCTACTGTAACAGTCTTGTAGTTTTTTATGGATATATAGATACATGTATAAATGACTAATATCATATAATTTCAATGTCCCTTAGGGAACTTTTAAACATGGTGCAAACACATCATGCACAGCTCCGCCAACATCTTGTTTTCGCAAAAACTGTGCTCTCCGACATGTTCTCTGTGGAGACTGGACAATGTCAGTTACTGCAGCACCTGCACCTTACACCAAGTGAGCTTTTGAGTGGAACCCTGGATTGGATACTTAAATATCCCATTCAGGTGAATACTATCACAGACTGTCACTCAAATTGCTTTGTAAAATATTAATTTTTAAGAGTTCAAGGAATGTTCTGGAGCAAAAACAATAGAGTCTATTTTAGGGTCTAAGTTAACAGGTTCAAAATGTTGTTTTGAGTAAAAATGAATTTTAAGCAAGGTCGTGGTTAGCATACCAAATTGTCTTACAGTGAAAGCGCACCGGGCATGCATTCACATCAAAAACAAACTCTATTTTACACCACTGAAACGTTGTAAGTGTTTAGTTATTTTATGAAGGGTGTGTTTTTTAGGCTACCATAGCTATCTTCCTGTCACAGCCGCCTTGAAGGAAAGGCTTAACAAGTTGATTAATGAATGCAGCACAAACCACAGTGAATAAACACGATTAATCAACTTGTTAGAGGAGTCGGCTACTCTCCTCTCGTGTTCATTGACTGTGGTTTGTGCTGCATTCGTTAATCAACTTGTTTTCTTGCTCAAAACTCCACCAATTAACATAAATATGCCCTCAAACAACAGTTTGAACTTGTCAGCTTCTGAAAATAGACCCCAAGTTGTTACTCCGGAACATTCCTTTTTAATATTCATATTTTTGTACAAAAATGGGTCCAAACTGTTACATATATCCCTTTCAATCCCAGAAGAATTTATTTTATTTTTTCTACAACAAGGCAATGTATTGAATTTGTTTGACCGACTTTGACAAGAGGTTAAAATAGAAAATAATTTCTGGAAGAATGATGGCAACAAACAAAAGCATTGTTTGACTGACAACTTATTTTTTTTGTGACATGAGAAAAGAGGTGGGAAAAGGTGTTCATAGAGGCATGGCAACAAAGTCTCAGCTTATATCATAAAGGCGTGAAAAATATATGAGAAAAGCCAGATATAAGAAGCATAAAACTGGAAAAAATTATTTTCATTTTAAGATGAAATATTAAATACCACAGCCTTTAATAACTCTATTATACACACTTCCTCTGTCTTCATGAGAAAAATATTTTGAAATGTATTACTTTCCAACAGGAACTGAAATCAGTGATATGGACTGTTGTTGATGTCATGAAGAACTCACTCTCCAGGTGAGAATTATTTTTTTGAGACATCACCTTCACAAAAAAGAAACGGTGCAAATTATGAGCTTACCTCATGTGCTCAGAATTCTCTCAGCGTCTGTGTCTGTGTCTCTGTGTGTGTGTGTGTGTGTGTGTTTGTGTGTGTTTCAGATCTGATACCTCAGAGGGTGAGACAATGGCTTGTCTCAGTCTAACCATTGCCGTCATTGATGTATTTACTGATAAGACGACAATAAATGATCCCTCTTCAAGAGCCCTGACAGCACTGAAGCTTCTAAACTCTTTCTCTGGGACTTTGGAGCACTTACAACACAATAAGGTCAAATAATATTCAAATGTAGTCTCTAGTTTTTGCTACAGGTCTTTTGCATTTATACATTTTACGTTTTTTTTTCCACTGATGTAATAATCTGAGAGGCAGATGTACACATGGGGAGTGTATTGCCAACAGAAATTTAAGCAGCAATTTTTTTTTATTGAACTACTGCAGTGCATGTTCAAACTATTCCTGTAGAAAACCTGTAGTCCAATTACATGCCTGCAGGTAGGCCTGCTTTACAAATAGAATGATGGGGGGCATACCCACTAAGAATTCACTAATGAATATTGAATATTAGACTATAATATTATATTATAATACATGTGCAGTAGGCTAAGCAGAACATGCATGGCTGCATGTGACATTTTTACAGACGAATGCATGCTGCCACTCCTTCCTTCTCAAATGCCTTGAAAATGCTGTTGTTTGCACAATTTCATAAATAATCACCGATATTTGGAGAGTATGTATTGAAGGATAAAGGATATTTGGAGAGTATGTATTGGCGCCAGAAATCACATTTGCTCTAGTATCTTTGCTAGTGCCCTCTATAGCAGTGATTTTCAACCACTGTTCCGCTGCACACCAGTGTGCCGTGAGAGATCATCACGTATGCTGTGGGAAATTGTCCAATTTCACTTAATCGGTCCAAAAACATGTTTTATGTTGCAAATAGTTGGCTACGCCATTGTTGAACATCTGTGCCTGCAATGTAGTGACTTGCTAAGTAAATAAATACTCTTTCATGTCAGTGGGTAGCACTAGGTAGCGCAATAATGACCTTGTTAATTAAGTGATGTGCACGAGAAGTGCAGTGAAAAATAGGGTAACACTTTATTTTAATGTGTCACTGTTACAATGTACCTACCTAATTAGGTAGAGTGGTACAACCTGTGTAACAACATGTACTAGCAGGTCCTAGCACAGCTGTTACATATACACTGAAGACAATGAGACCTTGACTAGAACTAAGAATGGTTTGTATATCAAATCTATCAGGACCAGATTTACCCCATCCAGCAGGTCTCAGGTCAGCTCTTTGCCCCTGATGAAAATTTAGCAAATAAGCAAAAAGTTTTGTAAAAGCACTCAGTATTACAATGCAACAACTATATGTAGGTACCCACAAATACATAATGCAAGTACAATGATGGTACCTGATAGTACATGTTGTTACACAGGTTGTACCACTGTACCTAATTAGGTAGGTACACTAACAGCGACACATTAAAATAAAGTGTTACCAAAAAGGGATATTTAGAAAGCTAGATACCGCATTGGGCTTCAGAACGTAGCCTAAGTAAAAAGCGCTGCCATGGGGGCAACGATCACTAGAGGCCAATGGAGAAATAGGTATCTCCGATTGGAAATCAGACACAGGTGTCTCTGATTGTCTGCAAGTGTTGCCCATAGACAGTAAGGTGTTTGCCCCCAGCAATATGACGGTCAATTAGTGAAAACACATAAAACAGCGCTAGACTCTGAGCTGAACTGTAAACAAATGGAGAGACTAAATTGTCTATTTTTGCTGTATTCGGCTACATGTGTATACTTGTGTAATTTTGTTACATTTTTGGTTGGCAGTGTGCCTCAGGATTTTCTTAATGTAAAAAATGTACCGTGGCTCAAAAAAGGTGGCGAAACACTTTTAGAGGACCCTCCATTCAAAAGCCACAGCGCGAGGCCTAAAGTTATTTTACAACAAATGTTGTTGGGTCAGACCTATCTGTTAGTGATGGGGGGCTGAGACTGAGAGCTGTATGGAAAAATATGCACCAAACATGTAGCAGGTACGAGAAATTTAGTATAATTTAGTGACGACTACACCACCTAGGGGGAGGGTTCACCCCTAGGAAATAGTTTAAGCCAATGCTAACCCTTTAAGTTCAATTTAAGCCACACAGGTTCAAAACACGTGAGAAGCTAGAGACATAGATTCCAAAAACATACATTTTATTGACAGATCTTAGTTACAATCATAAAAAAACACAACTCTGAGGAAATGTCACAGCAATTCCCCTGAACGACACCAGTATGAAAGACACAAAAACACACACACACACATAATACCGTAGGCTGCACGTCAGCTGGCACACAAGGTCTATGGACAATCTTAAGAAAAGGGAAAACGGAGCAGGGCGAGGGCTTACCACGACCGGCAGGACTACAGGAGGGGGGAAGCGGTCCAGAAGACACCCACACATCACACGTGAGAATCACACTGTAACCACTGCACTCGCACTGCAGTCACACTGCACTCCAAAGCTAAGGATTGACCCACGAGGTGTGCTACAGGAAACGTGAAGGGACCCCACCACCTGAGGGTTAGCCTGCCGCTTGCTTGGACCACACCGCACCTGTCCAAAGGAGAACAAGGGAGAAGGGGGGAGAGACTATGGTTAGAACTGTGGGTAGCACAATCACACTAACTTAGCGTTAGCCGGTATGGTTATACTTAGCTTTTGAGCTGTGGGGCTGGAGGCTGGGATGGCCGTCCCACCCTGGTCACGGGGGGAATAATGTTACTGCACAAAAATACACGCACACACACCACTAATAAACACGCACATGCACATGCACAGCAGCCGTTCCCACAATGCAACACTACAATTAAGGGGGCTGTAAGTTACAGGTGAGTTAACCCAGCAAATATTCAAATGTGCATGCAAATAAACAGAGAAAAGCAAGCACTCAATTAGACATGCAAAGCATGCACCACACGGCCGGACTGCCCTAAACATGCATTATGCAAATAAACCAAAATTAATTCTATGCACAATCAAACCCAACTGGTACGACAAACAATACCAGGACAGGACAGGACCAACAATCAGTAGGGCACACAATAACCCCAGTGTCAAACCGATGGTTGAAGAGGACGCAAAACTTGATAGAGACAGAACAGCAGCCTTGTTGTGGCGTTGGCTTTTTCGCAGCCAACCCTGCAGTAATTGCTGCCTCCCTGAATTGTCTCTCCCTCTCCTGAATCCGCCTCGTTTCAGTGGGCATCTTGGTTTCAAACAATACCCAAAATAGTGATAGGATTTAGGCATTTAACCATTTTGAATAAAATAATTAATGTGATACATTGCTTCCATCATTCATTCTTCTTGCTAAAACGAAATGTCAGAAACTAACTTCAGCAGACATGTAGCTTAGTTTGCCTAATGCCTACCAAAAAAATAGTAACCTAGGCTATGTGATAATAGTCCGGCAGCCAAATGCCATAATTTAGGTGAACCTGGTTTTGTTGGTTAAAGTTTTTTTTTTTGCTGTTTCTTGCTTCCAAGGGGTAACTCAATAAGATTAGATTATAGAATATAAGGCGAGGCTCCACAGGTGAATAGGGTAAAAAAATAAACTAGCAGATATCACTATGAAACTTCCCCAGTTGATTACTTACATTAATATGGAAAAAAATGTATTACAAGTTATCTGTAATATAAAGTTTGAATATGCAAATTAAGCATAATCTAATTAAATATGTGCTGATTTGCATAAACTAAAAAAAACTAAATCAGAACATTGGATGAAGCCAGGTTCAAAATTACTTTTGTGTTGACATATTAGATGAAAAGTCTTTTACACAGGGAACGAAGGAATAGTTCAGTTGGAAATTCAAGCCATTTGAAGAAAGATTCATTGATTCGTTACTAAGCCCAGACTTGCACCAAACTACATTTTGGAGATGAACAGATGTGGCTGCAAGAGTGAAAATCCTTATAGCTGTAACAGATGCAGTTGCCAGGTTAATGGTGCCTTGCACAATATTCTCTGCATGTTTTAGGGTAGAATGAGCCAGAACTGGACAATTATCAGAACTAATACTAGGAAAAGTGTACATATTCAGAATTATTACAGGCAATATCTGAAATTATAAATTCATTATTTGACATAGAAAAGGGTTACATTTTCCCAATTTGAATGCATGAAGTATTGTCCGAATAACTATCACACTGCAAACTGTATTTCAGGGATTAAAGTGAAAAAAAATCGTTTGACTGAACTTTTTTCAGGCCATAAGTCATACGTTGTTCATATCTACCTATAGAGATAGCACCCCTTTTGCGGTCGCGACCTATTGGTTTTCAATGTACAAAAAGATGCAAACAGCAAAGTAAAGGGAGTATTCGCCTTATTCACACGGTGGCCATTGTTTAAACCAAAACGAGGCTACAGGGTACACTTACTATAAAATTAATGCCACCTACAGGTGAATGCATAGAACATAACAATCCTATGGTTTGTGTACCCTGTAGCCTCGTTTTAGCCGCCAATGGCCACCATGTGAATAAGGCTTAATTGAGAGTGTTCTTGATTGAGATTTTGAGTTTGAGTTGAGTTTTCCTGATGAACAAAAATATATTTTATTACCATCCCTGACCATTGCTGATTAGCCATTGCTGTTCTTTTCTACTGCAGCAATATTGTAGAAAGGCTTTAACACACTCTTATTTAATTACTTCAGGCCAAAAAGTGTTTAAAGGGGAGATTTTTTCTTGTTAATATGCAATTCTACACCAAGTAAAATCTATAAAATCAAGTTTGCAAGACTTCCCATTTCCTCATCAAAGTAACGAATCAGAACATTCTAGATATTGTTCATATTTCCATTTGTTGCCTCATCCGCATTTAATGAAAACATGGTAATTTTGAGTTTTACAGACAACTCAGTTTTCCAATGAGCAGCAATACTGTGTGCTCATGCAGGAGGTCTGCGCATTTGATAACGACAATCTGGAGACGGAGCTTTTGTCTTCAGCAACAGATTGTATAAGGTTGACAAAAGGGTTGCGATATGGTGAGGGACAGGTCGTGTTGCGCTATGAAAGAACATGCGTAGCCTACTTTCTAAACGTAAAAACGGTCAGCCATAGATAAACGTAGCCTACCTCTGTCGTGGTGGCTAGTTACACCAGGTAGGGAAGATGTCCTGAAGTGCACGAACGTTAACCTTATGGCGGTCTTCGGATTGGTGGCGTGCTAAAACGTTTTCCTATTGCATCCATAAACAATATTCTTGCAGCGAACCGCGCAAAAGCAAACCCCCGGCGCTTTAATTTCTTTACACCATGGCTTGTTAGTTCTCCCCCGTTTCCAACAGCTGCCCATCTCCATTTATTTTTTAACTTTTGACACCTGCCTTCCTTTAGCAACAACGCATCCATGACAGCTAGTGGCCTTGCCAAATAGACGCACACAAATCATGACGCTAATATGCGAGGTTCTGGTAGGCCTACTGGTTATGGTTTTGTGCTATAAATGAATAATATTTTATAGCAAAGTTTTAAGTTGATTATTTTAATTGTATGGTTATTTTTTGTCAACATACACTCACAACCTACTGTCGTTGAAAGTGAGTCCTAAGCAAAATAGGCTACAATGCTGTCTGTGCGTCACAAACAGACTGACCCCCTTACTCAACAGTTCGCGATGATGACAGTGATATTATTATTTATTTTATGCTAACACGCTCAGTCAAAACCTTACGTCGCAAATTGTGAAAAACATTGTTGTACATGTCATAACAGACGGGATAATAAATTGCATAGGCTACGGTTTATATTGCGTCGCTTTACACATAATGTTAGTTGCATTGATTAAAAACTGTAACAATAATAGTAGCCTACATCGGGTGGCATAGAAGGCTATCTGTTCAAGTCATAGGTGACACCCAAAATGAATGACCTCCCCTGACAAGAGTTCGCGATAGTAAGAAATTGTCTACATTGATGCACGGAAAGAACACAGCCTATGCTTCTTCTCCGAATTCGCACATAGAGCTCACAATATCATATCCAAAAAAGTTAAACGGATTGGCCAACCTCATCAGCTGTCTCTAATGTGTCACTATAATCCAACTTTTAGACCGTTATAGTCCTCCATATGTGTTCTTTGGAAAAGCAAAGGTGATACCTCCCCCCCCTCCTATTTTTTTTCTCATCGGATCTGCATCGATCTCAAAAATGACATTTCTAAAATCAAAATGACGGAAATCCGTCCTATGACGGAGAACTTTAATCCTTGTAGTATTTTAGTACATTCTATTTGAGTTGATTATTTGCTTTTCCTATTTTTTCTACTTCATGATTTCGGCACATAGGGCTTTAATGGTTAATGTAGGACATTGCCCAAGGGATATCACTGGGCACCCACCTAAATATTAAAGAGCCACCCCAAGTCAACAAGTCTAAGCAAAAAGTATTAAATAAATAACCCACAAAACCAGGTCTAACCCCATGGCTCCCGGACTGGCATTATCTGAAATATAGAAATTCATTAACTTGCTTAGTAAAGGTTTGAATTGTCCAAATTTGAATGTACTGTCTGAAAAACTCTCACACAGAACACTGTAGTACATTTTAATTGAGTTGATTTGCATTTAATGAGTATGCCTACTCATCTTGAAATTAGAGGTATATCCTTTTTTTCATGATTGGGCTTTTTCATATTTAAACATTAAAGGGACACCAGGCAAGCCTGATGCTTTTTCTCTATGAAACTCCCCCTCGCTCGGTCTGAAGCGCTTTTCCTTTTCTACCCCTAGTCTACAAGATTCTGCAACAACAAAAAAAAAAACTTTAACCGACAAAACCAGGTCTGACCCCATGGCTGCTGGACTATAAGTTATCAAGCTACAAGCTATCTGTCTGATTATTTAGTCTAAATGTGGCAAGCTCAGCCTGGATTTATGAAGATTTTAATTCATTTCATAAAACTTGATGATGATGATCGTTCGTTTGTTATAGGCTACATCACAAACTCACCTTTTTTCACAACGTTGAGTCGTCTCACCCGACAACCGCGACAATCTCCTTCTAGGACCGCTCATGCAGGCTCAGCTCAGGTGCCGGTCGCGTGCAGCGCTGCAGCCACGTAAACAGTTTCCCCTACTGACTTTCACTTTCGGTGCCCGAATGGAAGTGAATGAGGCTTTGCGAGATTTTTATCTAGGCCTACGTGAAATTCTGCATCCATTGTACGATTTATTTATTTATTTATTTATTTTAATTTATTTTTTTATTTTAGAGAAGGGCATATGGGCAGTTGCCTGGGCAACCTGAGCAACCCCTCTGTGCACGTCCCTGGTTGGATGTGAGCTGGACAAAGTGTTACCATCGTTCAAATTTAACTGTTCAGAGAAAACATGTTTGCCAAATTTGAACATACCTCATTTTGGAGTTAAAGCAACACCAGAGGACTTTTCCTCTGTCGTACATACGCTATTTGATTATCCAGCACCGGCTTTGCAAATAACAATGTCCACAGACAAGGTAGAGTATGTTGCATGATTTTATGAAAGTATGATGTATTGTGACACCAAGCAAGTCAAATGCTTGACCTTTTCTGAGACCCTGTAGAATTCTCTGAAACAGTCAGAGTTACTGTGTGATGCACTGGCAAAGAGTTACAGAGGCTTGAGTGTTGTTTTTTCTTTCAGCTTGTAACACATCTCTGGAAGTGCCCACGTTTGGGCCCTCTATGTCACCTGAAACACAATTGAGACAGGTCTTGTGAAGCTGTAACTCAACTGTACCCGTAAATAGATCACTATAGAATAAAATATGAATTTTCTTCACATTTTTATTTATTTTATACACAAGTTATTTGTGTATGAATATCCATGCATTTTGTGCAGTGAGCTTTTTGAAAAAAGCCTGGATTTATGAAGATTTTAATTCATTTCATAAAACTTGATGATGATGATGATGATCGTTCGTTTGTTATAGCCTACATCACAAACTCACCTTTTTTGACAACGTTGAGTCGTCTCACCCGACAACCGCGACAATCTCCTTCTAGGACCGCTCATGCTGGCTCAGCCAGGGCTCAGCTCAGGTGCCGGTCACGTGCAGCGCTGCAGCCACGTAAACAGTTTCCCCTACTGACTTTCACTTTCGGTGCTTCGGAAAAGTTCCTGGGTGCAGTCTCTCTGAAGTGGCCCAGCAAGTCTTTCTGACTCTTTAGTCCTGGACTGTGAGCACCGATAAGGCTTGAGCGCAAGTGACACCTGTCTTACTGATTGATAGATTGTTTGCCCAATTCCCTGTTGTAAATCATATATCAAGAACCATAGGTCGCTCAGACACATGTAACCAGGCTCTATGTAACTGGAAAAGCCTTGTGAAGACGGTGATATGCAACAATCCAACAAAAATGTTTTTGTATGAGCTGGATTATACTATAATATATAATATACTTGTAAATGTATTATGAATAAAACAACATAGATATTCCATTACTATGGGTTCTTTTCAACATTTCAAGACCATGTATGCTGGGTCAGGATTTTGCCATCCTTGTACAACCAAGGCTGAAAGGCACTGGCTAAATCCCAGTGTCATAGTACCTAAGGTTTAAAGCTCTGAACCCTCACACTTTGGGGGCATAATTCCTTATTTGTAATTTTAGTTGGGTACATGAGGCAAACTGTTTGATAATATATATATCTTTTAGAAAGACTATACTTTTTAGCCTCCAACTGTCAAAAGTTGCATCTGAGAGCGAAGGAAGGAATGCAGTATGCTGTAGTACACTGCAGTATGGACGGAGGTGCCTGGCAGTCTGCAGTTCGTCTTACTTTTTGCCATATTTTCAAATAACTTGAAATGATACAGTTAATCATTGCTGTGTTTATGTAACCTCAGTGCAACATAGGAAGTCTTTTTACACACCTCTTTTGTCGGGCAGGTGCATATGCCCAAAGGATGCAGATCAGGAGCTTAGAAAGAATCATGCACACTGAACATCTCGCAAGCAATTATTTATTTAGAAAATACGTTTCAGACCTTCATCAGGTAAATTCACACATTCACCTCAACCATAACCTTAAATACTTTGGTTGACTAACTAGGACCAATCATGTACTACTCTAGAATGACGTCATTCATTCATTAGGTGGTATTTCTATCACGGCCCGCTTGTGTGCAGGATTCTTTCTAAGCTCCTGTTTATGTAACCTGCATTGTGTTGAACCTGCGTGGTTCAGACCTGCACACGCCCGGACTCGAACCCGCAAACAGCAGCACCTCGGGGTCATTTCCAGAAAGCGTCGTTTGCTAACTTGCGTCGCTAACTTGGTAGTACGCTCCATCGTTCTTGGATTTGGTGTTTCTAGAAAGGGTAGTTTGAACTCTCAATCGCAAACAAGGACGCAAAGTTTGGTCGTTTGAACTACTGCCCCTAGGCAGTCACACTTGTGTCGTTCCTTGGTAGTTCTTGTTGGTGTCCGGAGCGCCTAACCAAAAACCACAACCGCCTAACCAAAATTTGCGAAGTGGATGTTTATCTCGTGACTCAATGATTGGTCTATCCTGTAGCTTAATTTTGATTAAGACACTGCTCCCCTACTTGGCTCATTCTTGCTATTTATGTTAATTAAAGTATTGCCTTGATTTTAGTATTATAATCTTCACAGTCCCTAACATCAGCAGTGTTAAATGGTGTAGTGGCTAAAGCAGATGACTTATTATCCCAACGTTGTAGGTTCGATTTTCTTATGATGTGAGATTGTCCTCTTGCTTTAGCCTGGGTGTTCCCATGCTGCCTTGCACGCGATTTGATTCACCATGGAGCAAATTTTCGCCTGAGATAGGGAACCAATCACAGAACAGGGGGGAAAGCAAGACGATGATGAACTATGCAGACGCATTTGATAGACATCCGTGGCACCCAATAAACGGATCTGGGCATTTTTTTCAAATACGAGAAAATGAACGTTTGGTTCCCAGACCACGTCTCATTGAGAAGTGGTGGCGCTAGCCAGGCTACTCTTGCTTCTCGCTACCTGCAGGTGAACTAGTGTGACACGTAGATTCAATTGTTTTTGACTGATGTATTGTACCTATGGTCTCTCGATGTAGAGTAACTATATAGATAAATATGTATGGTCAAAACCTATTGTTGTGTCTCGTAGGCCTACTCGTACTCAGATATGAAAAGAAGAGATAGGATGCGAACTCCGGCCGAGCGCGCAGTGCACCAACGCGCTACCGTTAAGCCACGAGACAGTTGATAACTTATGGGATACCCAGATATTTGTCCAGTCTATATATTTTTTCCAACACATAGATATTTAACACAAATAATGACTCATATTGGTCTGCTTAAGTTAACTGTTTTATATGCTTGCAATAGGTTTAGGTTTTGGCTGATGGCAATGACAATACCAGCATTAATCACTCGGTTTAGATTAGAAACATGTCGACATAGGCCGTGACAGAACATTTCTAGGGGGTGGGGTATTACACGTTGCCACTGTTTCCACCAATGATATGTATCGCTGCATCATCAACAACGTTGTTGGAACTATGGTGTTGAACGCCGGAGGTAGTAGGTAATGCGACACAGGTACGATGCTTTCTGGAAACAGGTGTAACAGTGTCGTTGTTTGGTCGCAAGTTGCGTCGTACCATGGTGGTTGAGCAACGTCGTTGCTAACTTTTCTAGAAACGACCCCCAGATTGGGAGTCAAGCATGCTGACAAGTGACAATCGAGCTAAAGGGCGACTGAGGTTTACTAATGTTCCACACGCACAGCTATGCTAGCTGACATCTGTTACAAATGTCCATTTTTTTAACCCACACATATCACATACATTAATTTACTTTCACAGAGTTACCATTCCAAGTTCATGTTTATGTACTTGTGGATTTGACCTCAAACCATAAAAGAGGAGATTTAACAATCAATGTAGTACTTTTTCTTTTTCAGGAGCTAAATCAGATTAGCAAAGAAGGAATTCCAAATGTGGAGAGCAACATCAAAAGAAGTATTCAGGAAGCAACCACGCATAAAGAATTGCAAACTGATGTATGTTTGTGTCAATTACTAAAGCATGTTTTGTTAATTTTTTTTTGTTTACTTGTTTGAAATACACCTGTTGATTACAAATAAAGATAGAACATATCCTTATATCAGGTATTTTACTGGGTGATGTGTGGATGTGTCACACGAATTACAGGGAAGCTACGTCAGGCACATAACCGAAGCGTTCAGTTCGCGTTGCGTCTGCTTCCACTAATCAACGGAAGTAGTTACACCAGACGTGATAGCAGCACTTAAGTTTAAAAAAAAACTAAATAGACTAGTCTTCGCAAATGGAACGCTTCTGTTACGCGCCCAGTGTAGCTTCCCTGTTATGAGTGGTGTGGTCACATTACAATGGCAAGAGGCCAATCCTAAATTAGAAGGAATGTTTTCATCTTACTCTCTCAAGAATATTCAAACATGAATTTAATGAATGGATTTCATGCATGTTTGTTAAAATTAGCCAATGTGTCAGATCTGTTTTGTTGTTCCACCCTTCAGTTGGTTAATGCCAGTGCACTAATGATAACAGAAGGGCTTATTCATACATATGCAGTATGGATGAATAAATATCACATTTCTGTTTTTCTCTTTAGTTTTGGAAACAGATATTTGGGCTCAAATTACCTGTACCATGGCAAGAGAACTGGGAGAAAACACTGTGCAGGCTTTTTATTGAAAAAATAAAAAAGGTAAGATTTTGAGTGAAAATAAATGTACTGTAACTTGTATGAAGTTTAATATTCCTTGGTAAGGTTCCTCTTGAAGGAACAAGTCAACATTTTGGGAAATTAGCTTATTTGCTGTCTCCCCCACAGTTGGATAAGATGACCCATACCTCTCTCTGCAGTAACTCAGGCTGACACACTCAACGTTAGCCCAGCTTTGCATAGCTCCTTGTTATACGCTATAGCTCCTAAAAGTGACAAAATAATTCCAACATTCATCATACATCTATACAAATGTAAAACTAAACTTTGATTTTCTAAGAACAATCTTGGAACTATATTGTCATGGGGAAGCAGTGCTACTTGGGATTTGCAGAAGTAACTACAGGGATTTTCAGGTGCTGCGTGCAAATCACTCTGCTACCACCTCCATTTCTGCTGGTTGTTATGGGATACCAAGAGTGTAGTGTCACAGGTGGGAGTGCTTGTGCCACCGCTCCTTGCACCATCAATCACTGGGGAGAACATTGTACCATTCAATAATGCTTTGAATGGGTTCTGGTGTAAAAAAATATTTGGATATAAATACTGTCTTAAAAGAGTCTATGGGCCCTATTGTACACACATTGTTTCACCATTCACTCCATTTTAATTGAACATTGCGCCCACGGGTGTGTCAATGAATGAAATAGGCGTGGTCTGGCGCACGATAAAAAAAAACACAATCTTACACTATCTCTCTCTCTAAAAGTCAATACGCCACTAACCACGAAAACCTGGTCTAAAGCTAAAGGTGCATATAAAGAAAAGCTGAAGACACACTGTCACGAGATGTAAGCAGCTCTTAGTAACAAGTCCCAAACAAATCATCCGCAGGATAAATATCCTTAGGATTTTTAATCTAGATTAATCGCGATTAAAAAGTACATTTTCTCCCTAAAGATGAAAGTTTCTTAAATGGCATTAAATACCACATAAATCACAAAATTAATGAGTAACCACAAAGGTAAAAGTAAAACACTTATATTATTTAAATGATAATAATGACACTGTAATTTTGTTTAAAGTAGTATTTTCTTTAGAAATACTACTTATTTGATGCTGTTGTTTAACTCATTGGTAAATGGTGCACTGTCACTTTAAGCCCATTGTGTCCACCCGTTCTCATAATGATCTTTTTTACCAGCTCCATTCAAATATAGCCTATGGCTAGTCCACAAACTCTACCATTGTTTGTGCCACATATACTGTATAGCCCAATAATAACAATGACAAGCATGATATTAAGTTGGTGTAAACAGCATTCATTCCTTTGGAAATAGAAGCATGTAATGACATGATGCTAGCTAGACATGTTCTGTTTGCAATGAAAAGTGAACTATGAGCCTGGTAGCTAGTAGCCACCTAGCTAGCTGAGTGGAACGCCTTTCAATCGGCATATCATGTGCTTCATGTAAACAAATGATTGAATACTCACCAGTTCTATTACAAAAAGGCAAAGACAACTCTTCATATTCTTGTTTGTTTTCCAAATCACAGTGAGTGCCCTGGCTCTCACAGTTTAACTGGTCAGTAGTGGGAACCGGATAAATCAGTCTCTGCCTTTGTATCATCAGTCATTATAGTAGCATGGGCTCTATTGTGCACTCAAGCGCAATTGACTTTGTGTACTGGTGCTTTTGTCTGTCTTATTTTGCATTCAGCGCATATTGGAATTTTCCCTCCACAGGTACCTGTCGGTAAATTAGGAAATGCAATTGTGCCCACGGGGATGGTTCAGCAAAAAGAGGAGGCGTGTTCTGGTACAAACGTTCCCTGTTGATATTTAGCAGTTTCAGAAAATTTTCTTGAATTTCCCCTTGGGGATCAATAAAGTATCTATCTATCTATCCATCCATCCATCCATCCAGGTCTAAAGTCAGTGGCGCAAATTCAGATGCTATTTTAAGGGCGCATGCATGGCCACAGGCCTGCAGGAATGAATGCTATGCCCACCGATCTACAGACACCCCCGTGCAAACACAGAAAGATTCAAAGCCTTGATAATATTTGTCCGTTTCCTGGTTTTGTTCGTGCATTGGTCCCCTAATCCATCCATCCATCCATCCATCCATCCACTTTGCACCACTGGATAAAACTGCATTTTGGGTGTAATGTGGAGTGGGTAAGACTGTTTTTAGTGGCAGGCTAACACATACTGATGACTTGCGCTAGCCTAGCACCCGCGAACTCTGCAACTAGAAGGACTGGAGGAATCGTGTTGAAAACGGTCTCCACTGATGGCATTTGGCATCCTCAAATTTTATGGATGGGGTAAATTTGGACTGGCTTTCAGGCTATGTGAAAACATACCCCAAAAATCCAAATACCATGGCAACCGTGGCCTACTGGTTAGCACTTCGGACCTGTAACCGGAGGGTTGCCGACCAGTAGGCACGGCTGAAGTGCCCTTGAGCAAGGCACCTAACCCCTCACTGCTCCCCGAGCGCTGCTGTTGTAGCAGGCAGCTCACTGCGCCAGGATTAGTGTGTGCTTCACCTCACTGTGTGTACACTGTGTGCTGTGTGTGTTTCACGAATTCACGGATTGGGATAAATGCAGAGACCAAATTTCCCTCACGGGATCAAAAAAGTATATATACTTATACTCATATACTGTTACCAGTCTCAAACTCGGATAAGGCTAACAGCATTCCACAGAGTGTGGGATTTAGTGTTGTGATTGTAAATGGGATGTAATCTTTTTCTGTTTCTAACAGGCTGGTCCCAAAGACCAAGTGAATTACTACTGTAACATCAGTGATATTGACTCTGTGATGGAAGAGTGTCTATGCCAGTGTGCTGTAGAGTCTGTCAAACACAAGGTAAACTGAGACTGAAGCCTAGATGTACTAAGAATTCGCACGAAATTACCGCCTGTTACTGATGCTTTTTGCACGTTAAAACTTATGCATATGTACAAAACTGATCGGACATCAAAAGCATCAAAGCGCATTTTGCATGCCACTGGAGCGCGGAATGGCTATCTGTGCTTTTCTTACTGATGCATATGCATTTTTGGGAGGGCGAAGGGAAATTGGGAATATCGCGCAAACACAGGGGAAGAGAACTGCTAACTGAATCAGTATTCATAGCATCAGTTTTCTTCATTGTACTATGTCAAAAGCAACCTTAACTTTTATTTGTCTTTCTATTATTGTATTTTCACTTTCACGACATCCACTTCCCAATCTGCTAGACTAGAGTATTAAGTCAAAACTGTAGTCTGCGTGAGGTAAAAAGTTCTTTAAAAAGTATTTTTTAAGTGGATTAGTAGAACTATTTGGCCTACTCTGTATGTCGCTACTCCTTGACAACTTTAATGTCGCAATTGTTTAAAGGTACACTATGTAAGATTTTAACCTTTATGAAGCTAATCAAATGGTAAAAGAACTTGTAATAGGCAAATCATTCACTTAGCATAGCTATACAGCATAGATGTAACGAGTCGCTACCGAGAAAACCAGCCATACAATTTCAAGAACAAGAACAAATCTTGCAAGAACAGCAACAGTTTTTTACAACAGTAAAATATAAATATATTGTGACTCTAGAGGGAGCTCTACAGTCGCCAAAAATACCTAAATCTGCATAGTGTACCTTTAACTCCATTCAACTGTGCTTGTGGTTCAGCTGTGGGCACGCAATTAGCATTGTAGAAGGTGCAGGTACGAGCGGTGATGAGCGCTGTTTACGTAATGAATAAGTGACAGCTTAGTAAATTCCATACAATATGGCAAAGCATAGCGTTCACTTTCTGCACATAGAACAACTCGGTATTAGAGCTTTCTTTGTACAGTACATCCGACCCTGAGTATCCAAGTAGGAATCGTCATTCTTCAGACTACAGTTTATCTATCACTATTGTACATGTAACTGTAAAATACTGTATCTTATACTTCCTTTTTCTTTCAAAGGCAGAGCATCTTAAACTGATCGCACAAAGCAGCAAATATGGAAAACCAATGTCTGAGATGATCAGTATCACATGGAAAAATCTAAATGGAAACGTGATAGACTGGGAGTATTTCCTCACTAATCCTCATTCTCTGGAGCTTCTCCAAATTCTTGGTAAAGTAACACTAGGATTAGACATGTCACATCATTATGTCTCTTCAACTTTATGTTTCTTAGGCAATATTAAACATGCATATCAATCAGTATGACCTTTTACATTCTACATGGTCCTTCTACATTCTGACTAATACAAATCCAAAGCCTTTCACATACACATTAACAATTCACATCAACCTATCACATCTGATAACTCAATATTAAAACGATTATAAAATCTTGGTAAATTTACTTACCCCATGGACAGATAATTTTACTTGTTTATGTCTTAATTTAAGATTTTGACTTTGAGCTTTCTCATAACATTATTTGACTTTAAATAAGTATCTTTATACTTAATACAAACTATATTTTGTTAATTATGACAAAACTTGGTGGATATGTAGCCCGACAAGGATGACACAGAAATATTGATTTTCATTTTGATCCAGCTCATATCTCAGCAACATTTTGATGTACAAAGTCCAAACTTGGTACAGGGACTTAATACCTTATTGTGAGGATGCATTAGGAAATTGGCATCACTGCACTGCATCACATATTTGGCGCTGCAATACAGGAAGTGAGCTTGTATCTCAGCAACGCTTTGATGTATGGACAAACTTGGTACAGAGACATAGTAGCTGATTGTGAGGACATGCAAGGAAAGTGGTGTCATTTGGACTCTAGGGGTGCTGTAATAAAGAAAGTGAGCTCATATGTCAGACTGATATAACTCCTGGATTTTGTTCATGTAAGAAGGCACAAATTTGTTTGGACACTATTTTTTTCTAGTATTTTTGACATGAAAGGGAGATTAGATATAGGCCTAGATATAGGTTGTCCAGGTTGTTAGGTTCAAGGCTAGTTTTTTTTGAGCGATGGCTTAATAACAGACATGGTCAATTAGGGATTGAAATGCAATTGTGATACAATCATTCATATTATCCATATGAATATTAAAATCACCCAATACATTTTTTCTGTTTGGACAGCTAAAGTGGAAAAGAAAATAGACAATTCCTCTAGGAATTATACAATGTGACCACAGGTATCAGGCTGATAAGCTAGTTTTCCAGTCTGGATGTACTAGATTTGAGGTATGAGGATTTGGATGTACTAGATTTGAGGATTGAAAATTTAAACTTTTGTATGAGCTTGGGAGATGTGAGAAGACTAAAGTGATAGATTGTAGCTACTCCACCTCCCCTGCCAGTGTGGCGTAGTACATGGTAGTTCAAATGAGAGGGAGGTGTAGACTCATTTAATGGAAGATTTTCATCTGGTTTAAGCCAGGTTTCAGTGAGGCATATTACATCTATATGATTGTCAGTAATAATTTCATTAATCAAGGGGGTCTTATTTGACGGATATTAAGTAAAGCAAGCTTAAGATGCGTTTTTGGAGGGGTTTGCTTAACCGAAGATGTTTTTATCATAATAAGATTGCTATGATTAATTCCCCTATTGGGTTGAGCACGAGTTAATGATTTTGGTACAGACATCCTCTCTATTTGGCCCTGTAAGCCCTGTATGCCTGGGTGACTGTGGGATGGTAGAGATCTGTGTAAGGCATTATCTTTTTATTCTATATCGATATTGGGGCAGCCGTGGCCCACTGGTTAGCACTCTGGACTTGTAATCGGAGAGTTGCCGGTTCGAGCCCCGACCAGTGGGCCGCGGTTGAAGTGCCCTTGAGCAAGGCACCTAACCCCTCACTGCTCCCCGTGCGCCGCCGTTGTAGCAGGCAGCTCACTGCGCCGGGATTAGTGTGTGCTTCACCTCACTGTGTGTTCACTGTGTGCTGTTTGTGTTGTGAGGCAAATTTCCCTCACGGGATCAAAAAAGTATATATACTTATACTTATACTATTCTATATCTATATTGGATATATCTTTATATCCAATTGCCATGAAAGTTGCTGTGAGTGCTTGAATGGCAACGCCATTTCTGCTAGTGTACTGCTAGGCCCCCACATTGCTGCTTTTTGTTTTGCATGCAACACCCATTGTTGATGACCCCATAGTTCGGTTCTAAACTGGTGGAAATATGGGCTGGTTCACTAGATAGCACCAAGGTTCAAAGAATTCTGAACGGAAGCGGTTCAAGAAGGTGTTCTCTGTCGATCATCTCATGTCGATGTCGATCAAAAAACACCATAATTGGTTTCACCGTGGAGAAGGCAGTGTTGCTCTTTTTTAAGTTTAACAAGATATGACCAAACCACTGTACATTATGGAAGAGCAAATGAGCTTAAATACTGGAATCAGATCAAATTGGCATAAGTGTGTGACTCAGTGTTGTGCATTGCAGGAAGGCATTATTTTAATCACATATCTACTGTACTGTGTAGGACTACATCTAAAGGATGAACAGTCCTATGAGCGCAAACTGACTGACCATGCACAGACACTGGTAAACAAGATAAAAAATCTGCTGAGGAACTTGCCTTGTGATCTTCATTGTGCATTGCAGGAAGGCATTATTTTAATCACATATCTACTGTACTGTGTAGGACTACATCTAAAGGATGAACAGTCCTATGAGCGCAAACTGACTGACCATGCACAGACACTGGTAAACAAGATAAAAAATCTGCTGAGGAACTTGCCTTGTGATCTTCATGCACTGCCATCCAAACTGATAAACAGTCTTTTGCAAGATACCTCTCTTAGAGGCATATGCAAAATGCATTGTGGTGAGTTTGGGGTGAATTACTTGATTTTCCATTAGGTTGTGGGTGGGTTACTAATTTTGTTCATAAAAATAAAGACAATGCTGTTTTATTTTATTTCCTTGAATTCCAGGGGATGTGCCACACTTTGAAAATGCTTTGAAAAGTGCACAGGCTAAATTCAAAACATTTAAGCACAGGCAGAATCAAAGCAAAGCACTTCTTAAACTATGTAATGGTGTTATTGATGGTAAGATTTCTTAAATAAGTATGCCATTAGTATCACTATCATTATTCTCAACTATAAATATTTTCTCATCATTTTGTTTCTTCCTTTGCTCAATACTTCATTCTTTTTCAGTTGATGCAAGGCAAATTAAAGAAGCCTTAGAAGTTGACTTGACTGAAGATGAAAGGCCTCTTGACCATTTGATGGAACTGTGGGTGGATGAGGGAAAGGAAGCTGAGAGAAATATTAGCATTCAAGCATTTGAGAAGATTGAAGTTGCTTCCGAGAGTACACTCTTCAAAAAGCTGTGGGTCTGTAACGTGCAAAGGGAAACGTTTCTTAATGCTCCTCCAATATCACTGCATCAGCTACATGAGAAGGTTTACACGCCCACCATAGATGAATACTCCAGAACCCATCAAGCTCTTAAAAGCATGTCAATGCTGGTGAACGTGTTTGATGAGATATTTGGAAAAGATGAAGTAGACATGATAAAAGCTGAGCTTAATGTAATGGGAAAATCCTTTGGAGACAGTGCACAGACTGCATGGATCACAGACACTTGTGTTCATATTCAACGGTATCGAACACTGCAGGGCGTCGTGGAACCAGCAACGATGATATATGCATTGCAGGAAGGCCTCAAGCTGACTGGAGACTTCAGCCCCCTAAGGGATTTTCAGGTAAAACTTTTGTTCTTAAGTTTTTTCATGTTGTGCAATTGGGTTCTCCCTTGCAAAATCTGACTAGTGTCTTAATTAGTCTTAACGGCCACATCTCCTTATGGTTCTACTGCCTATATCTTCTCCTGTTAAGGTCTAATGTTCTCCCAACTTGCTGCACATAACTAACAGAACATTCCAAATTCATGAAATTCTGTCTGTAGGGGGCGTTACAGCTACCAAACGTCAATATCTCAAGAACCACTTCACCTAAAAATATTAAATATGGAAAACTAATACCTGGCCACATTTCATCACATCCTAACGTGTCAATTAAGCTGCTCTTAAAATGGCTGCCAACGGCCAAACAATTTTTCAGCTGTCAGTATATGCTATTGTAAATGGCAATCCTTATGAAACTTCATTGGTTCATAGAAGCTATGTATAAAATGACAAAGATTGGCCACGATGGGTGCTATATTATGCACATTTACATTTTAGGTCATATTTAATGAAGTGCTTAAAAATGTAATTGTTCCAAGGTCCCTTTACATAGAAATTAGAAATGTGGTGCTTTACTTCATTCCATTTCCTCAGAGAGTGACCTTAAACCTTTTTAAGGGCACTTCCTACAAATTGCTTAAACCCAGATACTCATCGCTAGCAGTTATTTATTTATTGATGTATTAGAAGTTGTTTTGACTGTGCTATACATTGAAAGTGCCTGTAATATCTTCTGGGGTGATGAGGGACAAAGAGTCAGAGGAACTCACTAGAATTCTTAGAATGAATTATTATAATTAGCTTGGAAAGGTTTTTTAAGGACTACTGATCACAGGCCTTTTGCTTTTTTGAAAACATTATTACTTGAATTTCCCCTTGAGGATCAATAAAGTATCTATCTATCTATCTATCTATCTATCTATCTATCTATCTATCTATCTATCTATTTATCTATCTATCTATCTATCTATCTATCTATCTTATAACGCTATGAACCTTTCCATCTTTACATTGCCTTTTGAACAGGTTGACTGCTTCAGAGTGAAATCCTTAAAGGATTTCTCTGAGGAAATGGAGACCACTGGCAACAAACTCATAGTTCTCAATAGCGGGGTTGTTTGCCTGTTGGAGGAATTGCTTAGCTGTGTGAAGGAAGACTTCATCAACTGGATTAGGTCCATTATAAAAGGTAATAAACCATTATTTTATTCTCAACAAATGCACCATTCTGAACATAAACCTGGACTTGAACACTGTGTCGTCACCACATGAAGTATATCAAATATATTTTTTAGATATCATATTTATTTTTAAATAAGGGATAATATTGGTCCCAATAGGGCAAACAGACCCCCGACGCGAAACATATTGGTATGTTAACTAATCCTGACCCAAGTTCACTACTCCTGGAGTCATAATGTTTGCCCTCTATTTTTCAATCTCCCAATTACTTACAGGCATGGGATCCAGTGGAGTTTGAGTGGGTGGTGGGATAACGGGGTGGGGATGGTGATGGGAGATTAGGGGGTGGGGGTTGTGTGGCCTGGGGAGTTTGATTGGGTGGGGACGTGATTGGGTGTGGGTGGTGATGGGAAATCAAGGAAGTTGGGGTTGAAAATTAATCCAGAGTCTTCTCTGCCTGCTGAGGTTCTGGGAAGTTTGTTGCAGACGCTCCGCTTTCAGCATGTATTTCAATACAGCATGACCCTTCATTTCTGATAGCCTCTCAGCAGCTTTGATAGTTGCTATCTCCTCATGCTTATTACATCCATGTGTTTGCTGAGATTCCACGAAGTTTGACGCCAGTGATTGACTTTGAGTCATTTCAGCAGCACCCATCTTATCTTGTCCAGTGGACATGGCTGAGCATTGTTGAGCAGGTTGTTTATGTTTCTCCAAGGTCTGCATTTTAGTGGAGGCTAGCGAGTGGTTACCAGAGGGCCCCACAGCAGCACAATAACGATACCAAATATCAATTATACAAATAAACAAAACTCATACATATATAAACCATAACACTAAGAACTAACTACTTAAATGTAAGCTGAACAGATAATCTCCCCAAACCCAAAACTACCGCAGGAATGCAGATTATGTAAATATAGAGAAACTGAACTTTCCATGAACATATTCTAACTAGAAAGTAACCGGTGTAATAATGTTTTACCCAGAGCCGTATATATAGAGAGTATGGCCAACTAGGGTATTGAATTTTCTGAGCTATCCCATAATGTGATTGGTTCCGTATGGAATTACATTTGTGCCTCTTTTATGAGCAAGCACTATAACAATTTGAGCAAACACACAAATTATATTTTGAGGAAAAATGAAATTCGACCACAAAAAACTTTTTGTAGTTCTACTATGTAAACTATTCGTGTTTCACTCTACACGCTTACATAAACTGTTCCTCCTCTCGTTCTGGAGATCTCTCTCGCGCTCGCTCAACTTCTGTAGAAAGTGTTACGTTTTGGCCACATTGTCAACCAATCAGAACATTCAGAGGAGATAAGGAGATTCTCATTGGCAGCTGAAGTCCAGGGCGGTGAAGTCATTTTGACGCTTTGGGGCATCTTGCTGAGGTACTTGATCAGCGAGGCGACAGGGCAGAGAGGATTGCCTGGCTCCCCATTCATCGCCCCCCCATTGGTTTTCTTTGGCCCTCTCCAACGGGTCTTTATGGTTTTTCGTGTCTTTGTTGAATGACGGTGTAAAATAAGGACAGCCGTTTTCATTCTGTTTTAAGCTGAACGAGTCAAGCTTCAGGTGCCTATCGCCCTCACTCCCTCTGTGGCCGAAATGCAGCTGAATATCGTACCACACCTTGTTTAAAAGGCTTCTGGGGTTTGCTGGATGGAGTGCAGCTATAGAAAAATGCTATAGAATCTTCGCATTGTATCGCGGAGTGATTTATTATTAGCTGTGCGAAGTCTTGAGTTGAAATGTCCAGGGATATTTCAACTCATGGAACATCTCTCGGCCAATCAGAAACAAATAAATAGTTCCAAAGAACCCAATTGTTGTATAAAGGCTAATAATTGAGAGTGAGGAGTAGTTAACCATGTGTTGAAATCTCAGACAATTGGAATATCATGGAAAAGGTTTTTATTTTAATTTTAAAAAGTGAAACTATCATATACTCTACATTTATTACACATCTAGTGAAATATTTCATGTAACACTACATATTTGGCTTTCTTTCTCTTAGATCAAAAAGAGCTCAAGGTATTTGTGGAATTGGCCTCTGCCTTTGCTGGAGAGAAAACAATGGACATTGATAAGGTCCGAAACTTCAGAGATTCTGTCTTTGCTTGTGCTCCAATCATCTATGATCTTGATAAAAATGCAGGATTTCTCAAACTGATCAAAAAGATCACAATCCTTAAGGAGTCCACTGATAAGGATGCTGATCTTCCACAGAAACTGGTAATGCATTTTTTTCTTGTCATCCTGATTACTGCTGTTGAGTGAAAAAAAGCCAAACTCTGTCAGTTTTAGTTTTGGTTTCACTTTGGCATACCCCACAATGATTTTATACAGTAACTCATGTTGGAGTACCTGTGAATTATGTGATACAAAACTGTCACCATATTGTGTTCATGTTATACAATTTTGTAGGGGAAAATGTTTACTGAAAGAAGTAGAGGCATTATATTCCCTCCTGCTCGTTCATGCTCATTAAGTTTGTTTTGTCTGGATTTCAACATGTTTAATATTTGGCTGAAGGTCTGTTGGATTACTGGTTTGTTTATGATGTGATGAAATAACTATATAAAAGAGCTATATGACAGTTCGGAATATCTGAGGCATTAATTATCTCAGTCTTTCAGGCTGTCTCATTTGTCATAACACTTTTAACAGCGGGACTCCTGTGTGCATAAACCATGGCTGGAGGCGGCCCATGCTGCACATGGCTCGATCGCTAAAACATCTCTGCTGCAGGCTACTGAGATCAACAAAAATGGAGTCTACATGATCAAACAGTCCTCTACACATGGCATTGTGAGAATATATAATAATAATAATAATAATACATTTTATATAGCCTTTCAAGACATATCATTCATATTCATATATCTTAATTGTTTGATGTATGCAGCTGAGACATAGTGAATACTGACACTGATTCTATTTTAAATCACGGGAGTACAATTGAGGATAACCCCCATTTTCAATATAGCAGAGTTACAACCAATGAATGAATAAATATTAAAATACAGAGAGCCAGGCAAATGCTATAACACATTGGCTCATACATGGTTACCTAAAGGCAAGTAAAATAAATAAATTAAAACAATTACAGTGGCGGCACTTCCATTGTTTTAAAACGTACCACCACTCTGACCATTTCTGTTTCCATTGGAGAGGCGGTAGGCTACTTTATTTTTTTTTCAAACTTCCCGCCATTCCGACTTGAGGTCATTAATGTAAATTTTATTACTATTATCATTGTAGGCTACTTTAATTAATTAATTAATGTGATTATTTAGTGATTCATTAATTAATTAATGTGATTATTAGTTTCATGAGTTTTAGTGTCCTACACTGACATTCGTCATTGGGGATAGTCACAACCCTCATTCGCTGTGGAAAGCTAAGTGAACCTTCAGTGCATTTCACCGTTGTCGATGGCAGGCTACTAGACTAGGCTAGACGTGACTTCTCTTAAGCATTCTTGTACCATGGAGCCATACTGTTGTAATATGCGCAACCACTACACCATCATGGCTATTGCTTAAGAGAAGTCAAGTCTAGCCTAGTCTAGTAGCCTGCCAATTAATGTGATTATTTCTTAGTTTCATGAGTTTTAGTGTCCTACACTGACATTCGTCATTGGGGATAGTCACAACCCTCATTCGCTGTGGAAAGCTAAGTGAACCTTCGGTGCATTTCACCGTTGTCGATGGCAGGCTACTAGACTAGGCTAGACTTGACTTCTCTTAAGCAATAGCCATGATGGTGTAGTGGTTGCGCATATTACAACAGTATGGCTCCATGGTACAAGAATCCATGTCCTAAATTGACATGTCTGCTATCCAGACCTGTAACAATGGCTGCATCATTTACTGAAAAACATGAATAAGAAGACCCCAGAATGTTACAGCCCCAGAATGACCCCAAAACCCCAGCTGAAATCCTATAGCGGGCAAGATTAGGACATTCTCAAATTTTCAAACATTCATCAAAATTCTCAAATAGGACATTTCATTCTCTCCCCAGTTCCCATGCACAGAATGTTGTTAAATGGAGAGATAAAGAAACATAGTGGCAAACATGCCCCTGTCCCAATATTTTTGAGACCTGTTGCTAGCATCAAATCCAATTGATATGTTGTTTTTGTCAATTAAATATAGGGTTAACATGGTGTACATTGTATTCTCTTTTTATTAACATATTGCATTCAAGAGGTGATTTTCATAAATAAAATGGGCGTATGTTCCAGGTGAAACTGGATGACTGCATTGCCTTACATATTGGAGAAAAATCTTCTGTAAACCAAGACATTCAGTATAAAACATACAACCTGTCACAGCTTCAAGAACTTCAAAACATGCTGATGCTCATCACTGCAACTGATGAACAAACCGAGTCCATCTCTCAGTATGTTGAGGTAAGATTAACCTCAGATTTAAGATCAGTTGTGTAGCTTAATACTGTATACTGTAAGCTATGCTAACTTTGCAAAGTTAACTTGAATGCATTAATTTTGAACAAAGTTGTGTAGGCTACGCTGCGCCAGTAACTGTAACTTATCACTGAAATTTGAATTGGTAGGAGGGGCATCAATGACCACTAGGGGGGGCACAGCCCTCGAATGCCCCACCATAGCGCTGACACTGCGGAGAGGCCAAAACAGGAGCAGAACAAAGAACTGACTTCACATTTTCAAACGCCATCTGACAATTTAGGCTACGTTTACACGTGGCCGGCTATTTTCATAAACGGTCATTTCACCCTCTCCATTTTCAAAAATAACATTGTGCACACCTGTTAGTTTTCAGAAAAGTTTTGTTAGCCAATCAGAATCCTGAATTGTTAGCCATGTTAGCCAATCAGAATCCTGAAAATATCAACAACAGCAACAAATCACTTCCTCTTTCTCTTTTGAACTGACTAAAAATCTCCACCTTGTCACATAAATCTTCATTTGTACCTCTTTAGACGCAAACAAACAAACAGAGTTTTACCAAAATAATGATCAGCCGGAGTTTTTAAAAACTCCGTTTGCGGGGGGATAAAACCTCTGTTTGCGTCTAAATGACGGTTTCGTTGTCGTCTAAACAGGGCCTTAGTTTCCACACATACTTCTCCCCATCCCTTAAAAGAGAGGTCAAAGGGGCCATAACAGTCGAGAAGTTTCGGCAGAAACACCGATAAAACCCCACTAAACCCAAAAATTGGCGCAGATCTTTTTTGTAGCGGGGGCAGATACTGCTGAATAGCCACAATTTTGCATGAATAGTTTCCAACTGTTCACTGTTTCCAACAATTTTTCCAAGGTATATTACCGTGGCCCTGGCAAAGTCACACTTTGCTGGGTTCACCGTAAGCTGCGCCTCGGTCAAGCAATCAAACACTGACTTTCTGCAAGTGTGAAACTCAAGTATCACTACAAAGGACCAGATCATCAAGATATACAGCACATAAATCTAAACCAGATATTACACGATCCATAAGTCTCTGAACACTTGCTGGTGCGTTACGCAACCTGAAACTCATTACTGTATAAGAATACAGCCCTAACGGTGTAATAAAAGACGAGATGTCCCATGCCCAACACTGCGTGAAAAGTGTGATTTTCGTCCCCGTAAACGCCCGGAGATTTTCGCAGTTGCCTGCAAACTGCCGTGAACAGCCATTAACCTGAACTTCCACGACAATCTACAGTGCCGCATACTGACATCACACTTTTCATGCAGTAAGCGGCACTTGCCAATAACATTTTAAAAGGTAAAAAATTTGTTACAAATTTGATGGGCTGTCACCAAACAGAACGGGATATTTATTAATGAGCTGGATCAATTCGGCCCGCTGAGAAGGCGGCAAATATGCAAACAAATTATCCAGCTCGGCCAAACATTCCAAATTTGTCAAACGTCCCCTTAAAATTCCATCACTGGGCGAAACAAGCTCACCCTCGGGACTTCTTCTTCTTGGAGTGGAAACCAAATAATTTTTGTCAGACACTTTTCGTAAGACAGTGTATGGACCATCAAACTTTGACTCAAAAGGTGAACCAACTAACGGGCGAAGCACAAGGACATGATCACCCACTTCAAATGAAAGAAACTCAATTGTGCGGTCATATAAGCGCTTAATTTTGTATTGCATGCACTCTAGATTTTTCTTTCAAATTTCGTGCACTCGAAATAGTCGATCCTTGAAGCTATTCACCTCAATACTTTTAGGCGGTTCAGTTGTATTTCCAACCTCACTCAAGACGGACAAAATTCCCTTAACTTTATGTCCGAAAACTAAGTAATTCGGGCTAAAGCCCGTACTTTCTTGGACAACCTCACAACCTCAGGGCTTTATGTACAGATTTAGTCGAAATAGTGCGCAAAGGATATGCAAAAGGATAACGAGTATTCAAGCATATGATGGAAAATATGTAATTGCTACCACTTTTTGATCGAGGAAGAGGATCATTGGTAACTGAGCTAAAGTAAACAATTAACAATACTCCCTGAAAATTTCAAGAATCTAGCATGAATCGGTCAGAAGTAATGACCAATTTATCGGACTCATGATCCTGTTTTTTAAGCTTCCATATCACAGAAAATAAAATAGAAAAATATATAGAAAAAATTTTTTTTTTTAGTTGTTTAGATGTTTTTTTTTTTTTAAATCTGTTGATTTGGCACGGAATGACTCAGAGGTGAAATGTGGGAAGGGGTCCTTCAGTGTGACAGCTGTTCTTGATGTTGCCAATTTTATAACATTTGACTGTGATTTGTGTACATTTAGAAAATTGAGAATAAAGAAAAAAAACAAAGCTAATCAAATTAGACATCTTGTTGTGTGTGAGTGTTTAAATGATCATCTTCTATTTTCAGGTGTTAGAACAAATATTGCATGCTGGAAAGCTGCTAATTAATCTGACTGAAGCAGGCCATATACTGTTCACAGACTGGACTCTTAGAGCTTACTGTGATGAAAAACATAAAGTCAAAGTACATATTGACTTTGGACTTACTGGCATGACAATCACAGGACATGGGGAATTGCTTGTGGAGCTTACTGGTGTATGTAAAAGCATGCAGGATTGCCTCGACAAATGGCTAACCTATACAACAAAACACAGAGATGAGTACTACTTTCTCAATTACTTCACAGCCAAACAGCTTGTGACATTGTGTTGTTCAGTGGCAAATTTGCGAAATAACGAAAATGTCGCTACAGGAGTACTGACTATGCTGTCTTTCATAAAGAAGAATGTCACTGAAAAAGATTTGAGAGATGCTTTCACTGCAGCACTCAAAACTCCATTGCAAAAGCCAGCTATGTTGAATCTGCGATCACCCCATATTAAGGATTTTCTTGGGAAATTTCCAGAAATCATTGATTATGTTGTTCAAGCTGGGTACACTGAGGAGGCTGCCAAAGCAGCAGTCATGCAATGCAAAATAGAGAAAGAAGATGAAGAAGATTTTCAAGTGGATGAAGAAGCTGTGATGGAATGTGTTTATGAATACAGCACTGATGATGAATGGGTAAAAGCAAAGAGTAAAGACTATGAGGAGGAAAGGAAAAATGTTTTTCAGAACCAGATGAAATTCATTGGGGTTCAATCTCCAGAACAAGTGCAACCAACATTTTCACAGGAAGATATGATCAAAATGTTTGAGGGCCTCAAGTCCTGTAAAGAGAAGATCACAATACTGTGGGAGACATACAGTGGAAAACTCTCAGGACTTGTGTCAGATAAATATGCAGGGCTGGATCTGGTAGGGGAAACCCTGAAGCAGTTGGCAGAAATTGAGGAAGACACAGTCCAAAGGAAACTCACACGCCATCTTGAAAGAGGCAGACCAAATCTTGTGTCTTGTAGTGATGTGGAGATGTTGCCCCAATGTCTGTCTCTTTACCTCAGTGAGGAGCAACCTCTGCCGACCTTTGATGAAATTCTGATTTGCACCACTGAGACAACAGCAGAGGAGGTAGAGTTGATCATCCGCAGAGCAGTGCAACCAGAGAGCCGACATGATAAAATCTACTCTCTATTAAATGCTGACAAACTGAATCATGAGGTGTCTAGAACATTAGAATCCTCTTTTTACCGGTTCTCCCAGAGTCAAGATCTCACTGTGGCAAAAGATTACAGCTTTGTCATATTTTGCAATGCAGAAGCCCACCACAGTTATGTTCTGACAGCATTTGATGAGTACAGAAGAACAGTCCCTTCCCAGAGTTATGGAGAAATTCAAAAACTCCTGAGGATACAGCATGCACTTTCAAGTGCAGTTCAATTTACATCTATCATCCAAGAGCCATTTCAGCAAAGCATCAAAATGATTGTGTCTGCCAGAGCTGGTATGGGTAAGTAGCTTGTTTATTTAGTTTGTTCACATTATCATTAAATCACAGATTATTACAGTAATCTTTCAACCATGTTCCCTCAGCCTTTCAGAAAGATTTTGAGCCAAGACTTAACTCTGTGTAACTGATGTTTGAAAGTGAAACTGAAAGTGTTGTTATCTCAGGTTAGGATGTCCTAAATACACTTTTTCAACTTTTATGCCTGTTGCCAATGCAACTTTTCAACAGAACCCTCTTATATTTCTCCAAATAGAAACACTCTACAGTCTTGGCTTAAATCATCTCATCAAATGAACATTTTTTTTTAACTGTTCAGCCACTGTAACTGTTACTTGTCATCAACTATGACTCTTACCCACTGTAGCTTGTTAGCATTGCTAGCATTGTTAACATTTTTAGCAAAATTGTTAAAAATTATTAGCTAAGTAACATGGTTAGCATAGTTAGCATGTTAGCATTGATAATATGTGAGTTAGCATTTTTATCAAAACTGCTAAAAATGACATGGTTAGCATAGTTAGCATTTAGCATGGTTAGCATGTTAGTTAGCATAGTTAGCATTGTTAACATGTTAGTTAGCATTGTTAGCATAGTTATCATTTTGACTAAACTATTAGAAAACATTAGCTAAGTTAGCTAAGTAATATGGTTAGCATAGTTAGCATTGTTAGTATAACTGCTAATAATGAATAGCTAAGACATATGGTTAGCATAGTTAGCATTGATAGTATAACTGCTAAAAATTAATAGTTAAGTCACATGGTTAGCATGTTAGCATTCTTAATATTTTAGCATAACTGTTATAAATTATTAGCTAAGTCACATAGTTAGAATTGTTAACATAGTTAACAGCATTAGCATTATTAACATTTAAAAAAACTGCTAGAAAACATTAGCTAAATTAACTAAGTTAAGTAACTTGGTTAACATTATTATCTTTGTTAACATAGTTAGCATAACTGCTAGAAAACATTAGAGCCATTCCAACTGTCAGTTATCGTCAACTATCTACCTAAATAATTTAACCTTAAACTATCTACCTATTTAACTGTTCAGTCATTCCAACTATATTAAACCTCATCTACCAAGCAACCAATATAGTTTGTTTTTACTCTGTATGATATTTTACATCATATTTTTTGCATTTTTATGCACTGTATTTCCTTCAGGAAATGCTTTTCTAGTTTGTTTTGTTTTCTTTGTTTTTCGGCAGTATTTCAACCACGATTGCACTGTTATCTTGTCAGCCTTATTACAGTGCATGAAAATGCACTGTACTGTTCTTCCTAGGCAACAACTTCTTATTATTCCGCTTACCACTTTTTCCGTATGCAATTTCTCTTGAACAGTTTAACTTAGAAACTTCATTCAAACTAGGTCTTCAAACGGACCAAGCTGCTATGTCTTTTCAACTTTGAAACTTATACTTTTTAAACTATTAAAGAAAAACCTTTGAAAAAATCCCCATAGACTTAACATTGCCGATTGTGACATCATAATACAGCCATTAAGCAATTAGAATCCTATGTCAGGTGTTCAGGCCACCTGCAGCCTCAGGCTTTAAGCATACAATCTGGGTCAATTAAGACTACACATCCTATTCAACTGTTTCCTCTGCCCAAAACTGTTTCAAAATAAAAGTCCTCACTACAATAATCCACTGTTAAACAATTTAACCCATTAAACTACTGAACTTTTTACATTCAACTTTTAAACAGTCTACTTTTAAACTATCATTAAACTATCTATCTATTAAACTAGCGGTCTATCAACAACTTTTAAACTATCTACATTCAACTTTTAAACTTTTAAACTATATACATTCAACTTTTAAACAGTCTACTTTTAAACTATCTATCTATTCAACTTTTAACTTGTCATCAACTATGTCAACACTTGTCATCAATTATGACTCCTAGCCACTGTAGCTAGTTAGCATTGTTAGCATAGTTAACATTTTTAGCCAAACTGCTAGATAACATTAGCTAAGTTAGCTAAGTAGCATGGTTAACATAGTTAACATGTTAGCATAGTTAGCTAGTTAACATTGTTAACATTTTTAGCAAAAGTGCTAGAAAACATTAGCTAAGTGGTTAGCATAGTTAGCATGTTAACATTGTTAGCATAGTTAGCATTTTTAACAAAACTGCTAGAAAACATTAGCTAAGTTAGCTAAGTAGCATGGTTAGCATGTTAGCATTTTAACAAAACTGCTAGAAAACATTAGTTAAGTTAGCTAAGTAGCATGGTTAACATTATTACCATAGTTAAAATTGTTAGCATAACTGCTAGCAAACATTAGAGCCATTCCAGCTTTTAGTTATCGCCAAATATCTACCTATACACAGCCATTAAACTATTTGAATATCAATATTCATTAAACTTTCAGTCTGTCAACAACTTTTAAACTATTTACATTCAACTTTTAAACAGTCTTAAACTATCATTAAACTATCTATCTATTAAACTAGCTGTCTATCAACAACTTTTAAACTATCTACATTTAACTTTTAAACGGTCTACTTGTAAACTATCATTAAACTATCTATCTATTAAACTAGCTGTCTATCAACAACTTTTAAACTATACATTCAACTTTTAAACGGTCTACTTTTAAACTACCATTAAACCATCTATCTATTAAACTAGCTGTCTATCAACAACTTTTAAACTATCTACATTCAACGGTCTACTTTTAAACTATCAACTTTTATTAAGCTATGCAACCACCATGTCTATCCTAGCATCACCGTAGTAACCATCTCTGTATTATCTATTTTAACTATACATGATATTTTACATCACAACTTTTGCATTTTCATGCACTGGTAATTCCTTGGAATTGCATTTCTAGTTAAAGTTGCTATAGATTCTGAAAGGCAATATCCAAATGTAAATGGTTAATACCATTCAAGTGTTTTCCATTTTTTAACTTAAGATATAAGAAGTAAGCTTACTTATTCGCTGGACAGTGTACAAACTGACAAATTCAACATTAGTCCTAGGTGCTAGGATAAACATAAACTAGGGTAGCTATTAATAGTGTACGACAGCTAGTTATTATTTTGTTGTGTTTTATTAGATTACAGTGTAATGTACAATACACACATATGACAAATTGCAAAATGTTTCATATGTGCAAATAATATCCAGATATGACATTTACTTTTTCTTTTATTTACCACAAAGTCTGATATAATACAGCCTAACCATGTAGGCATTAAGTCAAGTATCAGTAGCTTAATCCAAGTAGGTAGTTGTTTTATTTGTCGTTGAAATGCAAACCAACGTGGACGCGCGAGGACGCTTGTGCCTAACACTAAACTTGTGAATGAGCTGTCATCTACCAATCAGCATGTAAAAACTGGTGCCGAAAGTTGCAACTATGAAACGCCATTTTTTCAAAAATGTCGGCGGCCAAATGCCATGCCCTAACCCTTCAAATCCTGATCTCCTGTTTATACCAGAAATATTTATGGATTACCAGTAATGTTAACAGTATGATTTAGCTGTTCAAAAATGCAATCTAAAATCAATAGATTCCATTTTTTTACATTTCACAACATTACTCCAGAGTGATACATAATGAAAAATGGATGAAAGGATGAAACCATGTTTTTATATTGATTAGGAAAAACACTGTTTGTGAACAATCTTGTGAAAAGATCGTTGGAGATAATGAAAGACCAGGGATTCACACACAAAACCATCAGCCTCACTGAATCAGAGATACAACCAGGGTACATTTTTGACCAGCTGAGACCATATGAAGACAAACCAGAGGATAAAGTCCCAAGAGTCTTCCATTTTGATGTACCTCCAGTGGTATGTTTCTATGTACTTAATCATTTGAATAGTCTTTCCTGAAAGACATGAACACTTCAGAAACTGAAACGTCAATTATTGCATTCATTAGATTGGTGGCTCCTCCCTGATTGTTCATCTTTACCTTGTAGGTGTGTAATGGACTCTACTCATTCCTTGTTCAGCTGTTTGTGCTGAGATGTTTCCAGAGCACAGATGGCTCCATCTGGAGATGCAAAGACTGTCACCTCTATTTAGTAGAGTTTACAGAGAGGAAAGTGACTCAAAGAGAAAATGCAGAGGTTAATGAAGATATCCTCTTTATTTAACAATCCAGATAATCCATATTCTTTTTTTCTGCCACAAAGAAAACTTCTAAAAACTGAACTATTACAAATTATGTTAACTGATGTACTGATTTGAGCAAATTGGGTTAAAGACACACCACTGATACATATAGTCTCTTTTATGAATCATGGTCCAAGGCCCTTTGTAACTTCTCTTCTCCTTCTTGTAGATGTCCACGAAGATGTCAGAGTGTTTATTGGAAATGTTCACAATAGTCAGATGTTTATCACCAAATGACACGAAAGAACATTTGAGTGGAAAGTGTGGCATGATTTTTACACACAATGAATGTCAAACCATGGATGTTACTGAGTTCAGGAGTGAGGCATTTCAAAGACCTTTCCAATACCTGAAACAGTTTAGACAGAATACACTTGAACAATTCAAATTTGACCCAAACATGTGTGCTGATTCTCCTGTGGTGTGGTTGGAATGCCTATTGTATTATTGTGAGATTAAGGACCCCTCCTGGATGGAGATTCGGAATTTCACCCACTTCCTTAATGTGCAGCTGGAGAAATGTGAAAACTCTGTGTTTTGCTCCGATGCATTAAGAGATGACCTGACTGGATTTAGAACATTTGTTGTTAACTTTATGATTGCAATGTCTCGAGATTTCACTATGCCATCATTGAGTATGTCTGACGAAAGTGCCCTGTCTGGAAGAAGTGGAGATGAAGACATTCTCAGTGAATATCAAATTAAGAGACGATGGGAACAGCATTCTCATCCATACATCATGTTTAATGCTGATGGTGTGTCCATGTCCTTCTTGGGGTTCCACATCCGAAAGCTGAATGCTGTTGATATCCGTACTGGAGAAGTAATTATGCGTAACATAATATCTCGCACATTACTAACACAACTGAACCACCAAGGAGTGCCGATTAACATTGACTTCAACAACTTGGCTCGATCTGATCAGCTTGAGATTTTATGCAGAGTGCTTGGTGTCAGCAGTGTGAAAGACCCAGATGAGTCTTATCAGCTAACACTGGACAACATCTTGAAAATTCTTGCCATTCACATGCGATTTCAGTGCAACATCCCTGTGATCATTATGGGAGAAACTGGATGTGGTAAAACTCGGTTGGTCAAGTTTATGTGTGATTTGTTGAAAACAGAAAAACAGAAGATGAACTTGATTGTGGTCAGAGTCCATGGAGGCACAACATCTGAGCAAATCTACAAGAAAGTGGAACAGGCCATTCATATTTCAAAACAAAATGAAAAACTTGGCATGGACACTATTCTCTTTTTTGATGAAGCAAACTCAACAGAAGCTGTGTATGCCATCAAGGAAGTGATCTGTGATAGGACAGCCAATGGATTCAAAATTGATGCTCCAAGGCTCAAATTTGTTGCTGCATGTAACCCTTACAGAAAGCATACCCAGCAGACAATAGAACAGCTAGAGAGAGCTGGACTGGGTTACAGGGTCCGTGCCGAAGACACAAAGGAGAAGCTGGGTCGCATTCCAATGAGGCAGCTTGTGTACAGAGTTCAGCCATTGCCACCCAGTCTGTCACCACTTGTCTGGGACTTTGGCAAGTTGAATGAGCACACTCAAGAACTCTACATCACGCAGATGGTCCGTGCTTTCTTCAAAAAGGAAAATCTCTCGAAGAAATATGCAACCGTATTCACAAAAGTGATCTCTGTATCTCAGAGGCACATAGCAGGTTTAGCAAATGAATGCCGGATGGTGAGCCTCCGAGACATTGAACGATGCATGAAAACAGTCATGTGGTTTTATCAGCAAAGGAACACATTGTACCCTCTTATCGACAAGAAAGATGAGAGGGAAGTTAAGGTGAAGGGTTTCCACACTGATGACATTTTACGCTCCTTGATTCTTGCAGTTGGAGTGTGTTACAGTGCATCACTAGAGCACCGTAAGAAATACATTGAAGAGGTTGCAAAAGTCCTTTCCTTAACAGCCACTGACATGATGAAAGAAATAGACCTCTGCCAGGAGGTTTTCATTGAAAATGTAGATTTCCCAAGTGCAACAGCAAAGAATGATGCCCTGAAGGAGAATGTCTTCATGATGATAGTGAGCATGAATCTGAGATTGCCTCTTTTTCTTGTTGGAAAACCAGGAAGTTCTAAGTCACTCTCAAAAACAATAGCTGCAGATGCTCTGCAAGGAAAGTCCTCACGTAGCAATCTCTTCAGAAGCTACAAACAAGTTCAACTCCTTTCATTTCAGTGTAGTGCCCATTCAACATCTGACGGGATTATCTCCACTTTCAGACAGTGTGCCCAGCTTCAGCTAAAACAGAACCTGGATGAATATGTCTCAGTAGTTGTGCTTGATGAGATTGGATTAGCAGAAGACTCTCCCACAATGCCACTGAAAACATTACATCCTCTCCTTGAAGGTGGATACATTGATGATGAGGAGCAAGACGATTCCATGAAAGTTGGATTCATTGGAATTTCGAACTGGTCCCTGGACCCAGCTAAGATGAATCGTGGTATACTTCTGCTTAAAACATCTCCAGGAGAAGATGAACTGATCAAAACAGCCAAGGAAATTTGCAAATGTGCTAAACCTTCAACTACAGACATAGAGGAAAACATTCCCAAACTCACTCAGGTTTATTCTATAATTTTGGAAATGGCACAAAGCCCTAGTGACTTCTATGGGCTCAGAGACTATTATAGTCTCATCAAGGTGATTGTGACCTATGCACGGATGTCAGACACTGAACTATCAATGGACACTCTTGCAAAAGCTGTTCAAAGAAACTTTGGAGGTCTAGATTCTGAAGTTAAAGCTTTGGAAATATTTAACAGTATTTTTCAGACCACATGCAAACCAACCAAAACCATTGACCTGGTGAAGGAGAATCTTGAAACAGAAAAGTGGAAAGACCTAGAAACAAGATATCTTTTGCTTCTCACAAGTAACAATGCCGCCCTTTCAATCTTGCAGAGGCTGAACGCTATTGACAAAAATTACACAGAAATCATCTTTGGTTCTGGATTTCCACTCGACCAAGAGTATTCACAGGTCTGCAGGACAGTGAACAGAGTGAAGACATGCATGGAAACAGGAAGGCCTGTTGTGCTGCTGAACATTCAGAGTCTCTATGAGAGTCTGTATGATGCCTTGAACCAGTGCTATGTCAAACTAGGCGGGAGTAATTATGTCGACATTGGACTTGGGTCTCATCGTGTCAAATGCAAAGTCAGGGAGGAATTCCGCCTTATTGTCATTGAGGAGAAAAGTGTGGTGTATACACAGTTTCCATCACCACTGCTTAGCAGGCTTGAAAAGCATTGCTTGGACATGTCAACAATGCTCCCTGAGGATACAAGAAAAATCCTTGGAGACTTGGAAAATCAAATTAAGACAATGTTTTTGAGTGAAAGTGAAACCCGTCAAACTCTTTGTGATGTTTTGATTGGTTTCACTAGTGATTCCATGTCATCAGTAATATTGCAGTGCTACCCTCCATCTCCCCCTGAGTGGGACTCTTCAATGAAAAATGATATCATTCAACAAGCAAAGGGAAAAGCAATACAGTGTGCAACTCTAGATTCCATTCTAAGGGTGACCAAGGACAAAGAGGCTGTCCAAGAGCTGTACTTCCGTCATCAGACTCATATCAATCTGACTGATGTGATCAAGAAACATAGGAGCACTAGTGACAAAGGATTGTGTCTAGAGGTACCTGCACACAATTTAGTATTCCATTTTAAAGCTGCTATCTCTTTCATAGCTTTATACATATTTGAAAAATCTTGAATTTTGACAAGAATCTGCTATATGTATTGCAGGTGTCAACTTATTCTCGACTCCTAAATCAAAGAGATTTGAAATCATTGAACAAAGAACTGAACATTTCCCAACACCAATCTCATCTGTTTCGACTTCAAGAGTTTCAGACAGAGCAGGCTTTTTGTGATGGACTGAGGTAAATTTAAAATACTTATATTAAAAAACCTAGGAAACATGATTTGTTGTAAAACAAAAACTACTTTATTGAGAACATTGTACATGTTTGATTTAGAGTCATGTAATATTTAGAAATATTAAAGTAAAAATGTAGAATGTAATGCCTGGAATGTTTTGACTTATTATGAACTTAGAGTTGGATTTGTGGAGTCTACACACAAATTGACATGCTTTAATGATTATATAGACTAGACCTACCAGTTCAAATCAAAGCACATTGACCCCTCACCAGAAAGTTATGCATGCCCTGCAAACAAACAGGTGCTTTGTCTTACACGCATACATTGCATAGTCACACAGAAAACTGTAAGTACTGTGAATATACTGTAAGAGCTGTTGTTACCTTCATTCTTGTTTGTCCGT
This sequence comes from Alosa alosa, assembly GCF_017589495.1. Taxonomy (NCBI): domain Eukaryota; kingdom Metazoa; phylum Chordata; class Actinopteri; order Clupeiformes; family Clupeidae; genus Alosa; species Alosa alosa. Next base: position 31,790,754 of record NC_063190.1, on the reverse strand, counting down.
TATTTTAGAGAACGCTTCCAATCAAGTGCTGGGGGAAGATTGCTCACTTTGATTCAGTTCTACTTTGAAAATCCAAATCTGAGTCAAAGACTTCTGTCTTGTACCAGGTATTGTATGAATTGTAGACCTCAGGCAAGGCTACAAACTCCATTTTCTTTGCTTCTCTTGTTATCTCTGAATCTTATCATTCACTTATATGTTCCTGAAGGTACTGCATCTCAAAACTTGTGAGAGAATTCCAGGAAAAGACCACAGTTGATGTTATCTTGCTAATAAGAATTCCAAGAATATCAGGAGGATGTGGATATACTGCCTTTATTGGAGGTAGTTTGTTAACTTTTGTGTTAACTTCAAACATTTGTGTTTGCTGGCTGTATATTTAAACATTTTATTCCAGTCTTTGAAAATACATTGATATACTATTGATATACTAATTTAAAGTAGCATTATGATTTTTTTAAATGTTATTTTTGTTCTAACAATACATGTTATTAATAGCTTTTTTAAGGCACTAAGTCAAGTCAAGTCACTTTTATTTTAAAAGTGTTTGCAACTTAGTGTTAACTAATAATTGTTGCAAACTATAGTACTATGAACAAAATATTAGTGCATTCCTTGATCTACATCCTTATGTATCACTTCCTGCCAGGACTTTTATGGGCTTTTCCCAAATCATGGAAGTAACGTCGGCAAAGAGAAAAACCCAATCTTGAAAGAAGCAATTTTATTCTGAGAAAAAGGACATTTTCAAATATTTGTAACAACTTTAGGTCACCTACAATTATTGGCACCCCTACTTGTAATACCTTCTTACGCCTCCCTTTGCCAATAAAACAGGTCATAATATTATCCTATGACACACCATAAAGTTGGAGAATACAAAGCAAGGGACTAAGACCATCCATTTTTACAAAATCTCCCTAGATTGTCCAGATTCACACTTGTGCGTTCTCCTCTTTGACTCACCCACTGTTTTTAAATGACGTTTAGGTCAGGGGACTGAGATGACAATGGCAGAGGCCTGATTTTTGTTTTCAGTAAACCATTTTTGTTTTGACCTGGACGTTTGCTTTGGTTTATTGACCTGCTGAATCATGACACACTTTTTGACAGATTTCCATAGAAAAATAGTTCAGGTTTTTATTTGGGGTTCATGATGCCACACACCTCAATAAGGTTCAATAAGGCAATTTTTATTTAATCTGGCAATAGACCACAATTCTAAACAAAGTCACTATAGCATTTAATAACTCCTGCCATTTACATTTGTAATTAAATAACAGAAAAGGCTTTTACCTGGCATGCCCTATGAATAATCTACTGTATCACGTTTAAAGATTTTTGTGGAGGTCTTGGTGACCCCAAGATGATACCAAGATGACCCACAAGATGATGTGAAAAAGAAAGTAATGAAATACTTCTGAAAGTTCACAGACACTCTGATTAACTTAAAGAAGTTGAAGAAAATGCTTCTGTTACATTTTGTATAAAATAATTTCTAGGGTTCCCTTCAAGGTTGGTTGTGATTTATACATGTTTTAGTCAAATTTACCAAGGGTGCCAATAATTGTGGAGGGCACTGTACCCCCAAACCACCCCAAACAGGTCCCATCAAATTAGCATGAACTGCATAAAAATAATTATACTTCAAAATAAGTAATCACAAATCATCAAGACTCATCCAAAACCAAAGTCTAACCAAATAATAACAGTTATGACATTAAACCCAAATCCATTAGAAAATGGATATACACCCTCATTTCTTGAATTTCCCCTTGAGCATCAATAAAGTATCTATCTATCTTTTTAGTCCAAATTAGTGGCCTATTTAATGTAAAAGATATGATTCACATATACCAAAGTACAGGACATTACAGTTATCCAGTCTAGATTAAATAGAAAACATGTATGACCTCAAGATCTGGTGGCATTAAAAATGGCCTTTAGTCTGGCGATTGTTCTGAGGTAGAAAAAGCTGCTCTTGACTGCTACATTAAAGCAGCACGATAGAAGTTATTTTACCTTTATATCGAAGTCATTTTTATGGTAAACAAACTTGTAATGGGGAGAATGGTGCACCTATCATAGCTGGCAGTGCCTTGCAGATGGAAAACCAGCCTTGCCATTTGGCTGACGACAACTCGGAGACCTCGCAAGAATTGTGAAACATATTTATTGGTCAGTAGCTATAGCTCTTTGGAGATTGTCTTTGCCTGTTTCTAGTCCTTTAGCTGCAAAACAAGTGCACATGTACCATGTCCAGGGGGAAAGGGTCAAGCCATTAGAGGTATTTATAATGGCATGGTAAAATATAAATGTTCTGCTCTATACATAAATGTTCGACTATAGGGGAAGCCCTAGAGTCATGAAAATACCCCAAACTGTATTGGATCTTTAAGACATCAAGACCTATTGTACTAAAAATGTCCTAAGTAAAGAGTGAGGTGATGAAAGAACAACATTTGCAGAGGTAGTACAGTCAGGTTCAGAATTGTCAAAAATTGAGATTACTGGCTGGCAGACAAAAGGGGTGGTCATGTAATATGAGATATTTGCTCTTAAATTTCTGACTTTTAAGAAGATAAAATAAAAAATGCTGGTTTAGTTCTCAATTCTGAATGTAATGAAGGCAAGGATCAAAGTTTTCTGCAGCAGACATAGGAAAAGTTAGTTATTGTGGTTCGATTGGTTGATGTTGACAAGTTGTGTTATAAGAATTTATGACATTTTGTCCTGAATTAAGATTTCCTGTATTCTTGTGACTTTGTAAGATGATTGGGACTGTGCCCATTTGGACGAACTTATCCCCACAAAAGGGCTGACATCAGACATGGAGAAATTGTGTAGAATGTCAATACCTGAAGTCTTCAAAGAGAGCATTGAAAGCAGTGAAGGTAAGGTTTTACTACTTATCAAAAAAAGCCAAATCAGCAGTTAGGCTTATGCTATATACCCCTGGCAAAAATTGATTTCATGTTGATTTTCTCTTCATCAATATGTTTGTCCTGACTGAAAATGACACTACCACATGTCAAAAGGTTGTAAGACAATGTGGTAGAAACATGGAATCAGAGAAAGATGTGGTTTTATCATTTTTTATGAAAAATGGTGTGTCCAAAATTATTCATACCTTTCATAAATAATCAATGGAAACATCTTTATTTGCCATCACAGCTTTCAAAGGTTCTTGTAATACCTACAAAGCCTCTCCATGTCTCCACAATTATTGTAGACCGCAACTTTCTAGCAACAATCTGGGTTTTGAAGCAGGAACGAGTCTCTCTGGCCTTGTGCTCACTTTTTTATGGATTGAGGTCTCGACTCTGGCTGGGCCACTCTAAAATGTTGCTATTGTTTCTTGTTCACCATTTGTTTCCTACTTTGGCTGGATGTTTCAGATCATTGTCTTGCTTAAAGGTACAATGCTGCCCATTAGCCCAAGGTCCCTGCTCAGTGCCTGAGGTTTTCCTTCAGAATCTTGATGTAGTCCTTTTTTGTTCTCATGATGCCATTTAGTTTAACAATGTTGCCAGATCCCATTGTCTGAAAAACACCCAAAACTAAAACATTTCTATAGCTATTCTCCACTGTGGGTATGGTGTTCTGGTGGTTGAAATTTTCACCCCATCCCAAAATGGACCACTTGGTCATCATGGATGCTGATCATGGATCACTCTACTCCAAACATGTGCAACTCCGCGCATGTGGACAAAGAATTTAGCTTTCACTGGGTTTTATTTTTTACCCAGGGACATAGCCTGAGATTGGCATAAAAATAATCATTAAATCCCAATGATGCCATGTCCATTTCAAGTGTTGGGTGTGAAAAAAATATTCTTTTAGGATGTTTTTCCACCAGTGGGACCTGGTGACCTGTAAATGGTAACCATAAAACAACAGGGCTACTTTAAGATTTTGGAGGAGAAGATCAAGCAGTCTGTCGAGAGACCTGGCCCAATAGGTGGCATTGGACATTGGATACAGCCAAACAAGGCAAGAAATGGTTAACACATATATATGTGTATGTGTGACACATTAAGGAAACAATAACAAATTAAGATATTTTTTAGATTCTGACACCAGCTCTGATGCCTCAAAACATAATGGAAAGGTATGTACCATGTACAGTAAAAATCTAACCAATTACTGAAACTTTTGATCTCTGCAAAGCAACAAATACAAATTTACCTACCTTTCATCTCACTTTACAGCAGATGCTTGCCACACGGCTTTTGATCAAGATGTCCATCCAAAAGGCCATTGTGAAGCTGCGAGACAAAACAGATAATTCTCACAGAGCAAAAGCAAGAATTGATATTCTTCATGATTTGCTTCACCAAGGCAGTGATGGTGAATTGCAAACAATAATATGACAACTCATGTATATGGAATCACCAGAGTGCCACAGAAAATAGTAAATCTGTAAAACAATAAAATGTATACCAGGAAAATAAAGCTAAAAGCAACTGGTAAAACCAAACACAATATGGGAAAGCAAAAACAATGTCTCTTTATATTTTCAAATTTTTATTTCTTAAATTATTTCCTTTATTCCTCTTCATTTCCCACATTTGTTTTCTTATTATTTTATAGATGTTTTATTTTTTATAACACTGATGATTCCATACATATGAATATAATCCCAAATTGTAGCTTTGCAACATTGCTTTAGAAATTGAAGAGGGCCTTGACTAAAAATTATGTTTATCTTGCTTCCTTGAAAGTCTCGAAAAGGTTTTTCAAAGCCCTGGAGAAGAGAATTGCATCTGTCTTAACTACCCAAGAGCAGTCAACATCAAACTGGGTCATTGCTCAAGCCAAGTCCAAAAGTTTTGTGGTTGAAGGGACATCATTTCGGTATGTCCCCCAGACACTCACATACACCACCTACTATGTTTATTTTCTATTCTCAGTATATCTAGGTTTCATTACCTATGTGATTGTTTGGTAACATGTATTTGACACACTGTCCTCAGCCATGCCTTATGGATTCATCTGGAGGACAGAATTGCATCTGCAATGGCTCAGGTCTTGGCAACAGCTGATGGAGACAATAACTTGGATCATGTTGCCATTGGACAGCCCTCAGACAAAACTGATCTGTGGCTACAGATCTTCCAGAGTGAAGATCTCTTGTCTATTTCAGTTCTGCCAAAGTAAGAACATTTTATTAAGAAGATTCCAAACAGCTAAGAGTAAACTAAATGTTTTTGAGAAATATGCTCAAACATACTTTATATTTTTACTCTGACTATATTGTGAGTGCCAATCTGATTCCCAACACAATATCTTTACTGCTGTGTATTCTTCACAGATCAACAGAATCCTATTCTGTACTGTCCTCAAGCAAGTCACAAAAAAAATCATTGTCCTTTAGTTTCCCATTTATCTGGGTTGTGAAGGCAAGATTTGACCAAATATGGAAGCAGGTCCATGATCTTCCAGGTATTACTTTTATCCTTTTTAATGTGTCTATTGTTACAGAGTGTGTGCAAATGCACTGTACTCTTATTTGTAGGCTTCATATCACCTTTTATTACAGTGCATGCAAAGCAATGATTATTGTTATCCGGTGGCTTCTTCTCTACTATTATTCTTCCAACAGTTTTTCTGCATGTTATTCAGCTTGAACCTACATAGAAAAATAGGAACTTGATGCAAATGTTGTTGTGTATGTTTTCAAAAGGACATTTGTGCTATGTATTTTAATTGTACAATTTAGGCCCTGTTTAGACGACAACGAAAACGATGCAACCGGTGATGTTCTTCTGCGTTTGACCGTCATTTAGACTCAACCGGTGATGTTCTTCTGCGTTTGACCCTTGTCATTTAGACGCAAACAGAGGTTTTTAAAATCTCCGGGCTGAACGTTTTTTTTGGGGAAAACTCTGTTTGTTCGTTTGCGTCTAAAGAGATCCAAACGGAGATTTATGTGACGAGGCGGAGATTTTTAGTCAGTTCAAAAGAGAAAGAGGAAGTGATTCGTTGCTGTTGTTGATATTTTCAGGATTCTGATTGGCTAACATGGGCTTGAGCTTCTCATTACACTGCCACATACAAGTTTGGCATGCTCTTGAAGGCATATACCCGGGTTATTGTAAAGGAAAACTTTTCTGAAAACTGACAGGTGTGCACAATGTTTTTTTTTTTTTTAAACGGAGAGGGTGAAATGTCCGTTTATGAAAATAGCTGGCCACGTGTAAACGTAGCCTTATACTATTTTAGAAATTTGACAAAATGGGAAAAAATCCAATTGAAATGAATAGTGGAATCTTTGTGACTTTAAACTAGTGACATCATAATAGATCCAATGACCAGAGCCTAGGCTCTGAGGCTGACTTGCACCTGTTATTAGAATCTTTGGTTTCAACTGCCAGCTACTCCACTTCTAAGCTCTTCAAACTCTAGGCCAAAGATTCTAGAACAGAGCTCTGTTCTAGAATATTTGCTCTAGGCCTACTGCAAATTAAAATAAACGTTCTCCATTCAATTGGATCTCTCTCTATATATATATATCTCCCAATTTGAATTATTATATTATATTTTTGCATATTTGACTGCTCAACTCTCTTTATCTGTGTCCCTCTCCTTTGAACTAGGTTGTTAAGTCTGACGTCATGGGCCCAACAGCTTTTTCATCAAAAAAACGTTTACTAGGCTATTATATTATAGCAGCCAGCCGGTTTTCGCAACATGTAAACCTTGTAACCGTCACCTCCGTTTTAGTGAGAGTAAGGGTGCTTTCATAGCCTACCTGTTTTTTTCCGAATCATGGGCTGAATTGATGCAGTTTTTCTCCATTGTCCTTGGGTTCGTTTGTCTTCACACAGCAGCATTTAGATCAGAACAAATGATATAACAACGCAAGATTACACTTTTGTCTACAAACAAACCCATGCACAATTAAATTGTTCCCTTATTGGTCACATTTGACAGCTGAGGACACTATCCCGAAGTCACCTAACACTTGACAAAATGTAACTCATTATAGGAAGTCGAATAAACTTGTAGCCTATGTAATGTGAACAAAACATGAGCTAGCTAGATCTCTACTCTGTTAAAAGTCGAATAAACGTGTAGCCTAGGCTATGTAATGTGTAAAAAAAATATAAGCACACATAGTTGCCACGCTACACAATCCCGATTGCTTTCTCACTGCAAACAAACCGCTCTGGAGTTCGATTGGAAACGAACCGAGCACTTCCTCCAGGCAGTCTCGGTCTGTTTGTTTTGTACTGAAATAGAGTGAGGATCTTGTCCCTCGAAAACATATCCTGAAAAAAGCAACAGTTACCCCAATAATGTTTGAATAACTGAATACAAATCTGTGCTTTATATGCGCCTTTCGCTATAGACCTGGGGCCGGTTTCCCAAAACGTTCTTATCGCTAAGTAGTTCCTATTCCTATAGCACCTATTCCTTAACCTATCTCTTAACGTTATGGCACAATTCCCTACACGTTCGTAAGGTTGGTCTGGGCCCAGTTTCCCGATAACGACGGAGACATGCTCTTACGAGGGTTTTCTGCGATTCATCTTACGATCGTTCGTTTGTTTTTTCCGACTGTTTCCCGAACATGCTCGTAGCGTGAACGCGCGTGCACTGCTCTTAAGATGCTCTTAAGGGGAGCTGTCCACGTTAATAGTTCTGAAATTTCCTCTAATTTGACGGTGATGTCAGGTGACTGTACGTCACAGCTATAGGCCTACCATTTAAACTTCAGATCTACACATTAATTCACATCAATACGAAAATAGAAACACTTTGACATCTGCATGTAAGCATCCCAAGTAGGTTATATACCACACAGAGACATAAATAATTGTAATTATTTTAAGATTAGATTTGCACCATGCACGCAATATTTTTTCGCTGTGTCACTTAAGAACACGTTTGAAGATAAGAAAGAAGTTGAGTAAGAAAGAGAGGAATGTGTAGGCTTAGATTTTCATGCAGTAGGCTACAGACTAAACCACATGTTCCTTTCTCTGCTTGTACCCTTATAGGCCTAATAAAATATAGCCCTCACTTAGCAAAGATAATGGCAAACTATTCTGGTAACGTCTCGTTTCATAACTTGATTGCATTTTTGTCCGCTTTTCATCACATTATTATGACCATTAAATGTAGGCTATTTTGCACGCTAAAATCTGATTCATTACAGGTAAACACAATAAAGAATGGGAACGTAAGTTGGATTGTAAATTGTAATTCCTCTGTATGTCCTGTTGGTGACCTCAGTGAGAAGTACTGTTAAGACGGCTCTTAGCCGGTAACGAAAGTACTCTGGAGCACTTTCAGATCTACGAAGTGTTTTCACAACACTCTTAAGCTACGATGGTTTCGGGAAACAGTCGGCAAATCTTAAGACGTTCGTAAGAGGGACTTTACGACGCTCTTAGGCTTAAGATGCTTTCGGGGAACTGGGCCCAGGTATGAAAGCACCCTAAAAACAAAATCACTTATCTTTAACAGAGTAATTACTGTAGCTGTGCAGCCAGATTATAGTACAATCAAGGGTAACGTTCAGGCTTACACAAAAAATAGGATTTTATTAGGTTGAGGCAACAAGTGAATAGTAGGATGACAATTTTCTTAAAAGCTACTCCGAATTGCGGAAACAATAATTTATTTTACTATCTATGGAGAAAAATGAGCGGCTCTGAAAGCCGTGGACCGTAGATTTATTATTCCATTATTCCACTGCCTGGTTGAATTTCCCATTGTCATGCGTTCTGTAGAATGTGTAATAACAGTATGTTATTTGCACACGCTCCAATTTTTTGCCCGTATCACACTTGTATATTAATTCGCTGAACCCGTGAAGTTTAAATGAACTGTCATGTTGCATCCAAGCTGTAAAATATATTCAGAACTAGCAAAATTGTAGCATATGACAGAGGTGGCTTTTAGCTAGTTGGATGGCAATAGACCTCAACAGTCCCGCCCACTGCCGATTCCAGAAGTAAGAATTCAATATAATTTCTCCATTGACAACTGGAGTATAAGCCATTAAATTGTAACTGTCCATGGTAGACATAAAACCAGCTACGACATGAGTAAGCGATTATATATGCTCATATAGATGCCAAAAGTTCATGGGGCATCTATCTTGTTTTGAGAGAGGGGGGGTACTTGCGTTACTCTGTTTATCTTGTGTGGAAAAATTAACGACTACAGCAGACAAGATGACAGATGCACATTTGCTGCTTCTGATCTAACGTCGCCTGACCAGTGTTTCACACGATTGTGTTTCATGTTTCCATTGCAGATGCGTTAATAGCAGTCATCTCACGTTCCTCCCTATTTCGGATTTAAAACATGGAAGAGTTGAGGCTACAATGTAAATGGACATCTTAAACTTCTTTCCCTTTCTTTTCCATCGTTTCCATCTCGTAAACTCCAAGTGGCACAACAGGCGCAATGTTGTTCGTCTTTTTTTTTTATTTGTGTGCTCCGGTCCTTCTCTGGGTTCAGTCTGGTTGTGGCTAGATGGGATACAGCTAAAAACGGAAGTCACGTAACAGATAGTGAAATCTCCAGTGAAATCTCCATAGAAATAAACAGTATCAGGACAGGAAGTCACCTAACTAAACCCTAACCCTAACCCTAACCTTAACCCTTAGCTGTATCCCTTCTAGCCACCACCATTCAGTCTTTTGAAATGGCCCAAAACCTGCTGCTGATTCTGGGGTCCTTTTCCGTGAGGACCGACTGGCCAGAGCGCAAGTGAAACCCACTTCATAGAGTTAAACATGTTTAGATGGTAAATTCAGCATGAGAGATGAAATCTATGTGCTGTGTGCTGCACCTTGCAACAACAGTGAAAGTGAAATGTAATTTTTGGATCCAATTATTTGGATTTACTCCAAAATGTATTGGATTCATCCTATGCCTTTCCACAATGTGTTATATGACCAGTAGTGTTATGATAATCCTGCTTATTGAAAAATTGAAAAACATAACTTTTTCACTTTTTTTTCAGAATCAATGATTTCAACACAGAAGCAAATACAGAAATGTGAGGAACTGATCAAATTTCCCTGGTTGTTTGGCATAAGAAAAACAAATTCACTGTTTGGATTGTATGCAGAGGATCTGGCCAAAATGCACATGCCAGAGTGCCCACAGCAGCTCAATCAGGTCAGTAGTATGCATTATGACGGCTCTTAGCCCCACATATGGACACTATTTACAGTCTTACATGTATTAAAGCATTAACAAATCTGTAATGTGCCCAAAAGCTCAAAAGTGTCTGACCTCAGACTTGGGAGTGTTAGGCCCCTATCGTGCACCTGGCGTTAGGTGGCACAAAGCCCAACACAAGGCTTATTCTTATCTTACACTTGATAAAGTGAGGGATTTTTTGCCGTGCACTCCACTTTTATTAAAACTTGCGCCCAGGGGTGTGGCAATTAATGACATGAGGTGTCTGGCACATGATCCAAAAATGACTATCTTACACCCTCTAAAAATCATTATGCCACTGACTAAGAAAAACCTGGGGCCGGTTCCCCGATAACGCTCACTCTTAGCGCGCTAAGAAGACTCAAAAGATATATCTTACCAAAGTTGTTTATGTTCCTAAGTGTGTTCCCCGAAGTGTCCCTTAGGAAGCTTCTTAACACGCTGCCTCTTACGTTCGACATTACAAAGGCGCTGTCCCAAGTGAAGGTGCTGAATTAGTTGACATCGATTGCTCAGGAATCGATTTTCTACTTGTGAAGGTGCATGACGGCGTTAAGAAACACAACACGTTCTATGCAAATGAAACATTCCTCAAATTATTCCAGTAACATTTATTTTAACATAGTTTAAGTTATCAGTAAAATATAGACTATTAATTAAATTATCAAATTGTCAGTAATATGTTCCCATGATATGTTGTGACAGGTAGACTAACCGGGTAGGCCTATCCCTCGCTAATCATCCTCCCTCCTTATCCCGTTGTGCCAATTGTGCCGCTTCTTGACATGGGTTTAACGACTTCTTAAAATGATGTAATACACTTTATTAATGGTAAGGTACCTTACAATTATAATTGATTGGCAAGCAGCTGCAGTTACTTCTGTTTAATGCGGTATTGATAGATAGACTTTATTGATCCCCAGGGGAAATTCAAGGTTCAAATAAAAAATGTTGAAAACAAATTGGTTAATGTTTTCAATAAAAAGCAACCTATCTACAATGAACAGAGAGAGAGATTTAGATACAGTATGGTGGGGAAGCAACGTAAAAAAAGGGCACCAAGCTTCTCGTCAGAGGAACTTGAAGTTTTGCTGGACGAGGTGAGTTTGCGCAAGGTGACACCGTTTTCCAGCTTTCGGAATAACTTGTGCAACAGCAACAAAAAAGAGCTATGGAGCGACATGGACTACACGGCGTTTTTGATTCAATACAAGGACACGTTGGATCGCTGCCATAGGCCTAGTTGGTCGCTTACTGGACACCACCATGCTTACCCATTTATAGATCTTAGCCATTTAGAGGCAAATTCTTTGCCAGCTTTTAATTGGGGGCCAAGCAGCGAAGCTGCGAAGGCACCCATTGAGTTACTAGCTTTTCCTATTATTATTACACTTCCACCATTGGAGTCAATGGCAGCCCATAGAACGCCTGGCTAAAAAGTGCAGATTTTTTGGCAGAAAGTTTCGGGACATTCCACTGACCACTCACACTCATTTACGGACCTCTAAACCCAGCCATCTAGCGCCACCGACAGGTCAAAATCTGGCCGAAAATTGAACCGCTGGGTCTAAAGTTATGAAATTTGGCACACTGATTCAGCACTGCCCCATGATCACTCTCACCAATTTACAGAACTCTATGCCCAACATTCTAGCGCCACCAATGGGTCGAACCTGGATTGCATTCACGCATGTGACCATTGAACGGTTTTCACATATCAGGCACCGTTGGAATCCCTGGACCGACCTAAGTTCAATGACCCCTATTACGTCACTTTCCGCCATATTGGACCTCCGGCATATTGGATTTAGTCCAAACTCTACGAAAAGTTTCAGCGGTCAGAAATTTCATCCGATTTTCACGGAACTTGACGGAGATGATCTTCTGCCCGAGCTGCAAAAACGATACTTGCCAGATTTTTCGATTTCAAATTTGTTTGCCTGTGACAGCCAATCAAATATGGCGACGAAGCCGCCAAACAGGAAGTGGACTAACATCTCCATGACGCTTTGAGTTAACATAACAAAACTTGATACCATTAGTCAGGACAATGTCCCAATCACTCACAGCAATTTTTATGCATATACATTGAACGCTCTAGCGCCACCACCAGTTCAATGTTGGACATGCGTTCATGCGCATGATCCTTGACTCTTTTGTCTGATTTTCACAATTGAGGTAGCGTCTGAATCCTTGGACCATCCCGAGTTCATCTACCCCTATCCCGTCACTTTCCGCCATATTAGATCTCCGCCATATTGGATTTAATACAAACTCTAAAGTTTCAGCGGTTACAAATTTCATCCGATTTTCAAGGAACTTGGCAGAGATGATCTTCTGACCGAGCCGCACAAACGATACTTGTCAATTTTTTTAATTTCAAGTTTATTTGCCCGTGACAGCCAATCACACATGGCTATGATGCCGCCTAACAGGAAGTGGGCTAACATCTCAGCTACGCTTTAATGTGTGAAGTCCAAACTTTGTACAGGGACTTGGTATCTGATTGTGAGGACGCACTAGGAAATTGGCATCATTTGCCCTCTATAGGGGGCGCTGTAATACAGGAAGTGAGCTTGTATCTCAGCAACGCTTTGATGTACAAAGTTCAAACTTGGTATAAGGACCTGTTACCATATTGTGATGACGCACTAGGAAATTGGCATCATTTGGCCTTTATAGGGGGCGCTGCAATACAGGAAGTGAACTCGTATCTCAGCAACGCTTTGATGTATGAAGTCCAAACTTGGTATAGAGACTTGGTACCTGATTGTGGGGACGCACTAGGAAATTGGCATTATTTGGCCTCTACAGGGGGCGCTGCAATACAGGAAGTGAGCTTGTATCTCAGCAACACTTTGATGTATGAAGTCCCAACTTAATACAGAGACAAAGTAGCTGATTGTGAGGACATGCAAGGAAAGTGGTCTCATTTGACCTGGTGCTGTAATAGACAAATTGAGCTCACATCTCAGCAACTCTTTGGTGTATGAAGTCCAGGGACATGGTAGCTGATTGTGTGAACGCACAAGCTTATTTCTCAGCCATTCTTTATCCAATTGCAATCAAGCTTGCTGTGAGAACTTGCTCATGCCATGGCAACGCCATTCCTGCTATAGCGCACTGCTTGGCCCCCGCATTGCTGCTTGCAGCTATATTTATCAAAAGTGATTGCCAATTTGAACGCTTTAATGACATTACTAAATAGCCTAGGCTAATTACCACCATATTAGTTCTGATACCAAATAAAGTAAACTTCTTAAATAGGCCTGCATCCATTGCGAACATATGTTATTAGTCTCAAAATGTCCATAACATAAAATCATCGTTGAGCCACAACATTGTCAACATACTGTCGGCCTACCATAGTTTGACTTGTACTGAGCTGCGCTGATTTCTAAAGACTGCTGCACAGTAGCGGCGATTAGCGTCTTGAAAGCTCAAACAACGCTAAGAGAGAGCTTACGAATGGTCCAGGGCCCAGTTCCCCGAAAGCATCTTAAGCCTAAGAGCGTCGTAAAGTCCCTCTTAAGATTTGCCGACTGTTTCCCGAAACCATCGTAGCTTAAGAGCCGCCGTGGAAAACACTAGTAGATCTCACGAAAGTGCTCCAGAGTACTCGTTACCCGGCTAAGAGCCGCCTTAACAGTACTTCTCACTGAGGTCACCAACAGGACATACAGAGGAATTACAACTTAGAATACATAATCCAACTCCCATTCTTTATTGTGTTTACCTGTGATGAATCAGATTTTAGCGTGCAAAATAGCCTACATTTAATGGTCATAATAATGTGATGAAAAGCGGACAAAAATGCAATCAAGTTATGAAACGAGACGTTGCCAGAATAGTTTGACATTATCTTTGCTAAGTGAATATTTTATTAGGCCTATGAGGTAAAAAGCAGAGAAAGCAACATGTGGTTTAGTCTGTAGCCTACTGCATCAAAATCTAAGCCTACACATTCCTCTCTTTCTTACTCGACTTCTTTCTTATCTTCAAACGTGTTCTTAAGTGACGCAGCGAAAAAATATTGCGTACATGGTGCAAATCTAATCTTAAAATAATTACAATTATTTATGTCTCTGTGTGGTATATAACCTACTTGGGATGCTTACATGCAGATGTCAAAGTGTTTCTATTTTCGTATTGATGTGAATTAATGTGTAGATCTGAAGTTTAAATGGTAGGCCTATAGCTGTGACGTACAGTCACCTGACATCACCGTCAAATTAGAGGAAATTTCAGAACTATTAACGTGGACAGCTCCCTTAAGAGCATCTTAAGAGCAGTGCACGCGTGTTCACTTCTGAGCATGTTCGGGAAACAGTCGGAAAAAACAAACGAACGATCGTAAGATGAATCGCAGAAAACCCTCGTAAGAGCATGTCTCCGTCGTTATCGGGAAACTGGGCCCAGACCAACCTTACGAACGTGTGACTTACAGAAGATATACTTAGCGTACGAACGTGTAGGGAATTGTGCCATAACGTTAAGAGATAGGTTAAGGAATAGGTTAAGAACTACTTAGCGATAAGAACGTTTTGGGGAACCGGCCCCAGGTCTATAGCGAAAGGCGCATATAAAGCACAGATTTGTATTCAGTTATTCAAACATTATTGGGGTAACTGTTGCTTTTTTCAGGATATGTTTTCGAGGGACAAGATTACATAACACACTGACGGACAAATTTGCTTGTTTTTAGAATGAGACGTCTTCATATAAGGCAAACTCTTCTTAAATTAAGTCAAACTGCACTGAAAACAATAGCAACTGAAATTTCTGATTTTGATATAAGATTAATAACACGCTTATATTTGATTAGATAAGCATTTTTTGCGGTGCACAAAATCGCGCCATTAAATTAGTGAATGTCGACTGGCCTCACCTTTAATGTCTATACTCTTTACACCTCTGACCATCTGTTTCTACGTCACATGAGTGGGCTGTATGTGTGAACACAAATGTCCGAATGTCACCAAATGTCACCATCCGTTCCTGATCGCCAAAATAGGGCCCTAAATGTTTATGTAATGTTCTGCCTATTTACTGAGGTTTGTACATTGATTTAGCTATAAAGATAATACAGGGGGTGGGCTGTACTTTTTTCTTCTTTGGATTAAAAATCATTAGGCTTTAGGCCACCTTGTGGATAACCCACACAACCAAGTGGTTTACAGTTTTCTCAGTCGCTTTGGTGCTATTCTCACATCACTATTAACATTTGCACAGCAGTTAGTGCATTTCTCAAAACAATTAGTGCAAACTGCAAAACTTAGTGGATGAATTGCAAAAGTGCGTCACTTGCTCAAAATGGATAGTCCATTCCTCAAAAGCACATATTCATGTCAATGAAACTGTCAGTGTCATCAAAATGACAGGTCTTGACACCATCGTTTATGAACAAGATAGTCAAATGGCTTTGTCATGTTTTCATTATGACAGTTCTCTCAGTGTTTTCCAATGCAAAAAAAGGTCAGAACTCAGTGACGCTACCTGAACATGCTCAAGACAGCACTATACAGTACTTGTACAGCCATTTGAAAACTACAGTAAAGTTACACATTGCTGTAGTTAGGGGAGTAAGTGAGTACAAGACACTGAATACGTACATTTTTACTGTATGCTCTTTGCAATTCTACAGCATTGTGACAGAATTTGATAACTAGTTCAACAATTTTGTATGTAATGACTCAAGCAATGAAATGAAGAATATTAGTTTTATAGGGAACGACTATTCAGTATCCATAAGTATAGTTCATTTTGACTAACATGACATAAGCAAATGATAATGTTAAAAAACAGCAGAGAATTGTATGAAAGCAACTGATACATGTCCAAAAGCATTTGCAATTTGTTCAGAGGAAGGAGAATTTGCTACTCTGATGTGCACAAATGACTAAATGTTGTGGAGGTTGAACTAATAGTTATGAGAATTTTCATTCTGATCTGAAAAAAGCACCAAAGCGACTGAGAAAAACTGTAATACATGCCAGGGATATCTTGATGCCGGTAACCACCTGAAACGTTATTAGGCCTATGAGGTAAAAAGCAGAGAAAGCAACATGTGGTTTAGTCTGTAGCCTACTGCATCAAAATCTAAGCCCACACATTCCTCTCTTTCTTACTCGACTTCTTTCTTATCTTCAAACGTGTTCTTAAGTGACGCAGCGAAAAAATATTGCGTTCATGGTGCAAATCTAATCTTAAAATAATTACAATTATTTATGTCTCTGTGTGGTATATAACCTACTTGGGATGCTTACATGCAGATGTCAAAGTGTTTCTATTTTCGTATTGATGTGAATTAATGTGTAGATCTGAAGTTTAAATGGTAGGCCTATAGCTGTGACGTACAGTCACTTGACATCACCGTCAAATTAGAGGAAATTTCAGAACTATTAACGTGGACAGTTCCCCTTAAGAGCATCTTAAGAGTAATTTGTGACACAATAAAGTAATGTTTAATAAACTGCAGTTAATACATGGGTGCAAACGTTTTATTTCTTGGCTTTTCATTTGCATAAAACATTGTCAAGCAGTTTATAAACAATACACCCATTACACAGGAAATTATTGTACCTGTTGCATCCCAGGTAGTTGTTGGTGAGATTGATAATGTCTTCAACTCATTCAACTCATTATATTTCCCCAGTCATTTTCAGTTGTCCTTGTTGAACTTGCTGCAAACATGTACAAAGACCTGACAATGGATGATCCAGAGAATGTCACTTTGCTTTGGCTCCATGTCACCTATGAGAACATGCATGACAATCATCAAATACTCTACAAGCTATCACAACAATGCAGTGACCAGTTTGACATCAGTCAGGCTCGAGAAGCCACAGAGGTGTGTGAATGTCAATAATATCCACAGATTGTTTAAATTTTATCATGCATTTATCCTCTGTGCTCTGTAGTTTTTCGAAGGAATGCATTTGAAAGAAAGGCTTTGATTTAGTAAGATAATTGTAGTGGACCTTGGCAGACATTTTGAGGAAAGAAGGTTACCCTCCCAGGGAGGTTGAGTTTCCCTCATATTAAGATAGGGAAGCAGGTCAAAAATTATATGTCATAGTTGTTTCGCTCTTGCAAAAGTGCCTACTTATTGTTGCAATCTTACGCTCATCATGCACCTTAACTATGTTTAAGTCCATTATTGCATTTTGTCAACTGACAAATTTGCTTATCTCTGAAGGCAACAAATCTTCTACTGGAAAAACTTCAGCCCAGCAATGAGCTCCTGAAGGATTACCCCAGCTGCATGGACTGGCTGAAGAGGGTAAAGACGGTGTCAACGACGGTAGAATGCATTCTTTCTGAGGATTCTCTGATCAAACATCACTGGTCAGAGGGAGAGAAAATTATTAAGAACTTAAGGTGAAGTAAATTACTGAAGCTAGTATTGGCTGCAATTTTATGTTTATTTATGCATTGTATTGCTATTTATCATTCAGCAAAATATTTACAAGAAAATAGAAAAAACAGTATTATTTTGAAAGAAATATTTTGGTAAATCTTTGGCTCAGACTAATTATTTGAAAATGTAACTGGTCTCCTATTCTGTTTCTTTGAAGAATGCTGTGGCACAGGACACAAATAGTCTACCTAATTATGGATAATCTCTTGCAAGATGAACAGCTCATGGAAGACAGACTGCTCAAGATTGTCACAAAGAATTTCATATTGCTTTGGAAGGTAATTCTTAAATGCACACAGTAACAGTAGCACCCGCCACCAGCCAAATGTGGATGAATTTGTGTACTAGTGGGTGAATTTGGTCAACTTACCAGTCTCCCCTTAGTGAGGACAAACAAATTAACAAAAATTGAGTGCAACAGAAACACAATCACATAACAAAGAAGTAGGGCTGAGCAATATGCCAAATATACTCAATATACTGCAGTTTGCTGTACGTAAGATACCTTAAAATGTTATATCACAAATATTGAGTATTTCACAGCCATCATTGTTTTCAGCGGCAACACTTGCTTTGGTGTTTCACGTCCACTATCTGTGTCCACTTAACCTCTCTCCCTCCCTCAGTAACAACGTGAACAATGCACATCACACACTCACTAACCAATCCTGAACAGTCTATTCAGAAGAGGGTGTGATGTCTAGGACAGTATAGACGAAAAGATGTAAACTTTCAGTTCAACAGCTGCAGTATCGTTACTGTTGAAGAATGCTATTAAAATTGTCTCCTTAATTCCAAATGGAGACACAGTTGACCGAGTAGATTCCAGTGTAGTTAAGAGCAGGTAAAACTTGAGGCTGGCTTGCGAAAGAATAGTTCTTTATTCTGGATGTAACAACAGAGTTCTGGTAACCCTGTTGTACGCACAGCACAGCACAATGTTGCAAGGTGAAGCCAAGGTAAGAAACTGAAGCAAAGATCTGGGAAACTCCTGGCTAATTATAATACCAGAATATACATTCATGTCTGGGCTCAAATTGGAGGGAAGCGGGTAGTGGTATAGCCTTATTCAATTAAGATGTCTCTTGTGGGGGAACAATTAGTTAGGTACACCATTTGCTATTGTAAGGTGACAACATTCTGTCTGCTTACAATAAAAGTCCTGTCCCCGCAGTTTCTGCAGTATTAAACAAAGACATACAGAAAACTACTAAAATCTAACACTGTCTATGGGTAGCATAGGATACTGTTGTTCAACAATGAGCTAGGTCAGGGGTCGGCAACCTTTTTTGCCTGGAGGGAACTTTTACCAAATTATAATTTTTTTAATTTCAGAAGAGCCACATAAATACAGTTACAAGAAAAAGTTTGTATATTTAACGTACAGTTACTTTCATTCAACAGAGGATTTTTAAATACATTTTCTACTAGTTTTAAAAGTAATGTGCAAGTAACTTGAAATGTAAAGTGGAATGACAGAAGTATAGGCCTTAGGCTTCCCATGTAGGCTAAACACCATCCCCTATTTTCCCAGTGTCCTTTGGCATGCAAAGTAACATCATAGTTAACAACACAACACTCAATTTTCGTTGACATGTCATTGGCGAAATTGGACATTAGGCCTACCAGAGATTAAATTTGGTGATGGCCTTGGAGTCTGGCTGGCTCATATTCAGAGAGGTGAAGTTTCATGCAAGAATTGAGGCTGTCATCATTTAAGGGCAACTCCACGCGAAACTGTCATATATCCATAACGCCAACTAAATACCATGGCATTGTGTTGACGTTATGGATGTGACAGTTTTGCGCAGAATAGCCCTTAAACGTGAGCGCAGGTTTGTCTTTATATTTTTGATATGTGAGAAAGATTTCTCACATGCAAGTGGAATAGGGTTAACAGCAATACAGTAACTCGTTCCAGTGTGCGATATATAACGGGCAGTTCATTTTGCGTTTTCAGAATCAGTCTTCGGATGGAAAGTTTCCCATTTCAGCCGTGTGTTCGCACTCGCAAGCTGTGGTCACTGATGGTTCCTTTTTGACATTTCCCTTATCTAGCCTACAGCAAGCGCACACATCAACAATAACAATTAGCCTACAGCAAGCGCACACATCAACAATAGCAATTAGCCTACAGCAAGCGCACACATCAACAATAACAATTAAAGTGTTCTCGTTGACTGAAATGAAGGGAAATCGGTGATTTTGTTTGATATTGACATGGCAACGAACTGTGAATGTAACAATATTGTGCAGGCTACGGTTACGGAGTCAAGTGAGGTGGAAGTTATATACTGTAGCCTAAATTACTCAGATAGAGCTACAATATTACAATTTGAAAATGAACGCACTAAAATAAAATACATGAAATACTCCATAATCCATCAGAGGGATCAAAGAGCCACATACGGCTCCGGAGCCGCGGGTTGCCGACCCCTGAGCTAGGTTAATTGAAGATGGAAGCAGTTCTGATTTGGTTTTGAAATAGCAAGGAATTTGGAAATTAAACTTACGGTATATATAACTTACAATATCCGTGCATTAAGACAGAAGGGCTAGGCCTACTGTCTATGTGCACCACGTCTGACTGTTTCAAAACGACATCTCACTCCCCACACATGCTTTTCTCGTGCTAAATGTTCGTCTATGCTTCCTACAGCTTTTTAAATTAAACTGTATCCGTGCATTGAGGCTTCCTCCAGATTTTTAAATTAAACTTAGAGGATCCGTGCATTGAGGCAGATTAGGCAACTGTCTTTGAGTGCATCTGACTCCTACCTGTCTCAAAATGAAAACCAGCCATGTCATTTATCAACCAATAACCAAACAACTAAGTAAAACACCACACCGTTACTTTACCTTCTATCCGATGTTAGACAAATTGAAACAAATTAAATGTATTTGGAAAGTTAACTAAACCCATGAAGCCATGCAAAAAGATAAATGAGAATGATTTCGCATTTCAGTTAAATGACAATTTAAATATCAATATGGAGCGTGCCACGACGAAATTAATCAAGTTTGACAAAATAAAAAAATGTGTTTATTAGATATTCATAATCGGCAGACCTTTTGGTTTAAAACAAGGGGACATTTGTTGAATTCCGTTAAGCCAACCCAGAGATATTGGCCAAAATGTGAAGGCTATCCTCACCTCAGCAAATACAGGTTTTGAGAAAATCAGCTTTAAAGTTCGAACTACACAGCGCAGCTTCTAAATTCTCCATTCACGCAGGCGGTAAAATTTGTGAGTCATTATACTGTAACTTGTGAGGTAGGCTAGCCTATGTTCGATCAACTTCTAAAGACGACAAAGACAAAACAGCTTAATGCAGTCTAATGTTTTTATTTTTAAATAAGCCGCCAACTCCAAAACAAATTGAATCAGACCAATCAGGTGCAAACGCCGTGAGAAATCGGTCAGCAATTGTTTAGGTGGCTGTTTCTTCTCCTAAATCTCTTGGCTAAAATAGAAAATTTCTTCAGAATAATTATGAGTGGATAGCCTTTTTGTGATGACTTCTTGAAAAGCCATAGCACGCAGTTATCAGACCAAAGAAAACGGAAACTTTCCTGTTCTCACGTAGGCCTACACCCAAGCGTCTGAACGAGGAAGAAAACTTGAATGCACGCAGCCTACACATTTGGTCTTCAAAATCAAAATCATATTTCTAGGTCGTTTTACAGTAACATACGTCTATGAGTGATAGAAAAGAGGTAAAGGAATAGGAATGTGTTTGTGGTGAAATTAGAAAATGCATAATTTTGTCATTTTCGTCCCTCACTGCATTCAAGTCACTATATCTCGAAATGGATTTCCGCAACACAAGACTTATTTCGTCGAGGCACGCCCCATATGTTGTCAGTGTTTGTTACAGATACATTTTAAATCTGTTTTTAGATGATTGCTAAGAAAAATATGGATATGGAGCTTACATTTAAAGAGGTGACCCGAATGCTGAAGCAATGCAACATCAACGCCTGCAACATCTACCTGTATGTTAATTTAACTTTAAGAGATATTTAGTTTGACATAAAAATTCCTTGTGAAATATATTATGCTTTTTACACATTAGTTTTGAATATCTTGACCTTGTCATCTGCCAAAAATAGAATTAACAAGAAACAAGCTTGATCACGCCATTCCACACCACTTGCAAGTGCATACGCAATTAATCATCTACAGAAATGTTGTTATCCAACAACATAACAGCATGAACAGATATTTACAACTAATGTGTAAATAACTCAATATATGTATGAGGATAGACTTATTCTGATTCAATATTCACAGTGGAATGCCAAGACACTACTGGAAACGTGAGCGGTCCTTCTCTTTTTATTTCAAGGAAAGGAACCATCGACTGTATATCTTGTGGAAACGAATTCACTGACCCAGTTGAACTGCCATGTGGCCATATTTTCTGCAAACCTTGCATAGATTTAGTAGATGCCAAAAGGTGTTTCACATGTGGTGAAACAATAAATGCTGATTACAAACCATGTGAGACAGTGCAAAGGTATGTCAACAGTGATATTTACTTTATCAGAAAATTACCCTACATTAAATCAATATTATAAATGAGATCTTTTTTTCTCAACATTAGGGAAGCAATGCATAAGCTGAGTAAATTCAGGAGCCATTGCAATACCTTTTTTGTGGAATTTATCCTGAAGTGCTGTGTTGGTGAAGATATCTGTGTGCCTGATGGAGTGGTGAATTTACTTTTGGACTTTGTCAGGGGGAACACCAGAAAACAAGGTATCTTTAGTGTGGAGATGCCACCTCTCTTATGAAAATATTATCTTCATGGTCTCAGACTCTATAGTGTTTAAAATACATTATCTTGTTTTCAATTTCTGTATTTCTAATGGTGATGCATGTGTTTCCATGACAGCCACAGCCTCCAGTAGGACGTCTGAACTTTCTCCATTTCATGAATGCATGGACCCAAGTCCAGCTGTCCAGTCTTTGGTGCTAAAAATACTCCTCAGAGGCCGGTAACGGTCAACATCAGTTTGTCATGACAGTGTTTAAGTACAGCAGTTGTAAATTCCACTTCATCTCCCACCAATTGCAGACCAGTATCACACATATCTGATTGAGTTTTTCAGTTTGTCCAAATCCAAAACACTGACAACTTATTTCCCTCATACAATAAATTAATGGTTTGTAGGAAGTACTGTTGAAAAACCTCTCTGCTAAAGTACATGAGTGAATCTAACAAATCCGGGGTGATTTTTTAAAATATATTTCTCCCCTTTGCCCTATCTTAGTTTTCAGTAAAAACAAAACAATACCTCTTCAAGATATTTACCACACTATAGATAAGATTTGATAGGAGCATAAAAAACACATTATGATCGCTAATTGCCAATGTATTAGAGTGCGGTTCGGGCCGCACATTTCTGTCCGAATCCGGCCCGCGTCCGACAGATTTGCGTCCGAACCCGACAGGCATTTTCATTTTTATGTCCGAACCCGACCCGAGCCCGACGCAGATGATGCCTCAGTTATTCCCATGCTAGTGATTAAACGTTCACGTTTGTGGATAGCCTGTCTTTTTAGCCCATTAAACGGAACAAACAACAAATGGAATTGTGTACAGAATCAGATGAGCGTGCACACACGCAGGTCACACACAGCGCACATTAACACAAGAGGTCCAAGCAGGCATAGCCTATTGAAATAGAATTCTAGTCTTACCATTGACGAAAAGTCTTGAAATGAACTGCAACAGTTTTTGAAACTACAGTGCCTCTGTCACTGATCCATAGGCCTATGCAGCATCGACGTTAATTGGGGCAACTCGAGGAAATCCTCATCAAGTTGAACGAGACGACCTTATAGCCTACCGGTAGCCTATGGCTTTACCACAGTATGCAACGCAAATAATCTTAAAATCTCCTGATAACAACTTTTTTTTAACGTCACCCAAGACATGCCGCCTGAAGTGCACATGCGTTGTCACGGCTACATAAACAAATCTTGCACACAGTTAGGTCTTTTTTACATTTTACTTTATTCTCAAAAAACAAACGTTTGCATCATGTAAAGCAGACCTGTTGGTTACCCAACATAATAAGCAATTTTAAATGTAAAGCTTCCAATGCATATCGCCCCCATGTGTCCGAACCCGAACCGAACCCGACTATAATTTCTAGATATTTGTCCGGTAGCCACACTCTACAATGTATACAGTACAGTGAATTATCAGCTGCTTCTGAGGTGTTATATTTTGCTTGTTTGGCCAAATAGTTAGTGCTAGGCTGGGGATAATTGTAACGTGGATGTCCTATTTTTACATAACTGGATTGAAGTTATCTGCTTTATCTACCCCGAGTTCATTCTTGTCACTTGAGGTTAATGACGCAACAGAGACTCTTTGCTCTACATCTTGTCTGAATGCAGCAAGTCCTATTTTTACATGACCCACTCATTCCAAACCTCGTCATCCGTGGCTTATGAACAGTATACACTCAGTACGAAAGGAACTTAGAGATGCTGAGAGGAAATGGCATAAATCTTTGCTATCATCTTTTCATCCACTGTTACATTTGTAAAAAAGGCATTCTGTCAGATCAAGATAGAGAGCGCCACTGACCGTAGAAAACTTTTTTCCACTTTCAAGTTTCTTCTCAATCCTCCACCATCCCCATCAGTCACTTCACTGTCAGCAGATGACTGCAACATTTTTCCATGAAAAAGTTGCTCAAATAAGTGCTGAGTTTGATGAACCTATAAGGCTTTACCTTGTGTTGGCATGATGCCATCGTTGGACTCTCTCTCTCCTGTTGATGAGGAAGTAGTCTCTCAACTGCTTCAGTGAAGTCGTCCAACAACATGCCCTTTGGATCCTGTCCCGTCTAGTCTTCTACAGTCTATCGTACCTGCTATTCTACCAGCAGTCACACATGTGTTTAATACTTCACTCAGTTCTGAAATAGTTCCTTCCTAAACAAGCAAGGGGTACACTTAATCCAACGGATGTGAAGAACTACAGACCCATCTCCCTTCTTCCTTTCTTGTCGAAGGTTTGGGAGAAAGAGATCTTCAAGCAAGGATGTGACTAACTTTATCAGAATAACCTACTAGACCCTATGCAGTCTGGTTTCAAGAGCGGTCATTCTTCTAAAAACAGCTCTTCTGTCTGTGACTGAAGCATTGAGAGTAGCTAAGTCCTCTGCTCAGTCATCAGTATTAATTCTACTAGATTTATCTCTAGCCTCTGATCGTGTTAACCATAACATTCTCCTTTCAACACTATATGAACTGGGAATATCTGGGAAAACTAATACCCTACTACCTCCGCTTCGTGTCAGGGTCCTGTTCGACCTGTCGGGACTTATTTCCCAATCATCAACGACGTGCAATGCATTATCCCCTACATATCAGGACACCTCGGCAGCCGTTATTCCTTACATAGAGGAAAGATGTTGCATACATGTTAAAATGAAAGGAAGGACTGGACTGGCCATCTGGCATACCGGGCATTTTCCCGGTGGGCCGGCGTGCCTTTTGGGCAGATCGAATTAAATTGGGGGTCTAGGTGCTCCACAGCACTTAGTTCAATACACATATTCAAGGGTAGCCTACTGCCAGAATTGCATATTAGTGAGTGTGATTGTAGTGGGCCGTTCGGGCCAAAAATGCCCGATTGCCGATGTTTTGTCCCAGTCCAGCCCTGATGAAAGGTGACACTTTTGCTGATTTGATCAACAGCAAAAAAAAGTACAAAAAAAAACTAAACTAAAATGTTACAGCAGTCCCTAGTATCCCCTATTTCTGTATGTTAACAGGCTGGATGAAATGGGGAAACACTTGCAGAGATACATCGAGGAGGCTGCGAAATGCAATGAGAACAATCTTGAAGAGTTCTATTTGATGGTTGTCCGCAGCACAGAGGTAAAGTGACCGATAACTATTTCAGTGTTGAGAATAGTTTAGTTCATTGCATAGATTACATGTGAGTACATTATGTACTGTATGTTCAATGGGCCTCATTCACCAACTGTTCTTACGAAGAAATCTGTTCTTAAAACCACTTACACAAATTTTACGAAGATTATGGTATTCACCAATCTCACCTTGTTCTTAGGTAAGAACAGAATCTACGAACACTCAAGAGCACTCTCATGCACATTTGAGAACTGAATTGTTTGTGCAAAATAAATGGTTATTGCATTTCCGTCATATCTGCAGGTGTAAAATCTAATAAAATTTAAAAGACAACTATATATTTTATCATTTAGGATATTTTTTAATAATTATAATTATTTCATTCAACATTCAACTATTTTACAAAGCATTCATGTATTTTAGAATGAATAATTAAAACAGCACGGTTTTATCACGCACATCCAAGAACAATCCAGGTGCAGAATCGAAGATACGGTTGCAAGACAAAGTGAAGATTCGCACTCTGTAGAGCTCCCATTGAAGTATTTTTTTATTTTATTTTGGTAACGTTTCAAGCCCTTACAGAATTCTTTAACAAATAACACTTTGAATAAATTAACAAATGACACTAGCTACTAACTATAACGATTCATTTACTGTTCAATTCCTGCAGCAGTGCTGTCACTTCAAAGCATGTGTCATATACGGTAATCAAATTGTCTTGCTCATGTATTACAATATACTGTTAAATGAAAGCTGGTGCCTCAGCCTCAATTTGTATGCACACGGCCCTGCAGTATCATGCCCTTTTGAAGATTGACAGGGCGTTTACCTATGCTAATTAAGAACAATTGGCACACCCTGTCAACTTAAGAAGAAATGGGATTCAGCATGATGAGAACAAAACTGCGAATGATTTTGAGGTTTAAGAACACCTTTGTGAATCTGCCTAAGAGTTTTCATAGGACCTTCTTAAGAACACAGTTAAGAAAATAAGATATTTAAGGATGAATGAGGCCCAATGAATTTGTGTTCCTGTGTTTTTCCATTTTTTTTATTTACATTCTTCTGTTTGCAAGGGTAAATAAGTCAAGTTTTTCATTCATATAGTGGATTTTTGACATTGTGACTCTTTTCATTGTCTTCATTCTTTTTTCTTCATTCTCATTATTTTTTAATGTTGTTTTTTTTATCTAGGATCAGATACAGACATCTTCCCGTGAGGTTATGGTCCAGAAAGCCTTAGAATATCTGAACTTCAATACCTCCATTCTTTCAAACCCAGGAATGAATGTGACGTTTGAGGATTTGCACTGCATTGCCAAAATACGATTTGCTGTCACTGTTGCCTCAGATATCATTGGAGGCTCGAAATCATTGGATGTGCTAGCTGAAGGTGATAGATGAAATAGATGAAATGATATAGATGAAATTAAGTTAAATCTTTTATAAAGTTCACAAATGTACAATTAAATGATGGGTATCTTAAAGGGTTCTTAACCTCTTTATTATCTTGGCTTAAACCCTATGCAGGCAGCCACGATGATACATCTGTTCTAGTTCAAAGGCTTGAGTCGATTGTTATGAAGAACCAGTGGATCCAGATATTCCTTATTCGAAACGTGTGCAATGTCTTTGGTTTTAAAATCATTAAGCACATTCTCCAGAATGCAAAATTACAATGGATTCTTGTAAAAGACCTCCGGGACAAAAAGGTACACGACTGCATTATTAGATTGCATTGTTATTTAGCTGATGCTCTTATCCAGAGTGACTAACAAATGTGTAGGCTAACAAATAAATACATGCAGCCTTGTCTAAAACATTCTAGGCTATGTTAAACTGCCTATTACAAAACAAAGTAGCCTTAGCAACCCTCCTCTCTCTCTCTCTCTCTCTCCCTCCCTCCCTTCCTCTCTCTCTCTCTCACAAACACACTCACACACAGGTGCACACACACTCGAACACATGCCTTAACATTTCTTACCTCAGCTCTATGCTGTAAACTTGTGCAAAGTAGCATGCCGATATTACTCTTCTTGCTGATCATCAGATAAGTTTCGATGGTGTAACGTGTCCTAAACGGTAAGCTACCGACTGCAACTTAGCGAAATGAATAAAAAGACTGGGATGATTTTGGCAGCACAATATCTACAGACTAATTGAACTAAACGTAATTAGCCTACAGACTAGTGTAAACGTCTGTGGAGTGTGGCAACATGCATGGAAATAACTCTGACCATGCCTTTTAGAATGTCATGATAGGGCCCTAAATGTTCAGTATATTGGTCAGTTCCTGGGATACCAAACTTCTGGGGTTCCACCCCAATTCCATTTCTCATCAAATGGGCTGTACACTGGTGGAGAGTATTATTTTCAAATAAATTATTAAACCAAAAAGATTGTTGATCAACCATGGCTAACTAACAGTTTGCTTTGATGCTTCCTACCCAGGGTGACCCTACATGTACCTGTGGAAGGTTTGCTGTATATGGAGAAATGTTTCAAAAGATAATCCCCGGGGAGAAACTCAACGATGAGGTGAGTGTTATGCACATCTGCTGTAACAGTTCTGCAGTAACACTTTATATTAAGACAAACATATTCAACATTAATTAGCTGCTTACTAACATGTATATTAGTAGCATACTAGCCATTGGTTAGTCATTATAAGTCACTAATTAATACCTTATTCTGCAAGACCTTATTCTACCCTTACTAGACCTTTAATTAAGAATTTCCTCTATGTAAGCTCCTAATTACCCCTTACTAATAGTTATTAAATAAGTTGTTGCATATGAATTATAACCTAAATATGCATGGCTCAGTATGGGCCTTGTAAGGTGGTAGTACCACAAGAACAGTTATTCACTCCTATTAATACTTATCAAAGACGCTTTTTTCAAATGGAACTAGGCACTAAACCACAAGTGCTAATAGTGTACAAATAACTCATAATTAAGTCTTTGTAATGCAGAATATGTTCCCTATTCTAAAGTTGGGTCTAAAATCAATTTTTGTATTTGTGCTAACTTGGCTGTCTGCTTCTTCTTCTTCTTCTTCTTCTTCTTGTGTGCGCTGTAATACACTTAAAAAGTGTGAATAGGAGGCAACTTTAGTTTAGGGAACACATGGGGGTTAATAACACATGGGGGTTAATAAGTGCCAAATTAATTGTGAATTAAATGTGAACAAAGACCCAACTTTAGAATAGGGAACATATTCTGCATTACAAAGACTTAATTATGAGTTATTTGTACACTATTAGCACTTGTGGTTTAGTGCCTAGTTCCATTTGAAAAGAGCTTCTTTGATAAGTATTAAAGCGATGGTTCGGAGTAATTTCACCCTAGGGTCCTTTGCACCATGACCCCGAGCCAAACACCCTCCCAGAACCTTTTTTCCCTTGGTCGAGCCCTGGTCAAGTAGCGCTGTCAGAAACTAATGACGTTCTGCAGTCGTGATGGAACTAACTTTTATCTCGTAAATTACCCCACTAATAATGCCCTGAATGGTACGAAACTTCTGCAGTAGTACAACTATGACCTTTAGTCTAATAACGAGGCATTAGAAAGTTTGTAAGTGCACCAGGAGTTTATTTAAATAAGACTTGCCTGATTATCTTCTACTATACCACTGCCTCGACGTTTCTTCCGTGATTTGGGAAAAGCCCGTAAAAGTCCTGGCAGGAAGCATGCATAAGGATGTAGATCCAGGAATGCACTAATATTTTGTTCGTAGTCCAGTTTGCAACAATTATTAGTTTACACTAAGTTGTAAACACTTCGGAAAAAAATATTTAAAACTGGATATACCAAAAAAACATTGATGTAATCGCTTCCTGCAGGGACTTTTACAGGCTTTTCGTACCATTCAGGGCATTATTAGTGGGGTAATTTACGAGATAAAAGTTGGTTCCATCACGACTGCAGAACGTCATTAGTTTCTGACAGCGCTACTTGACCAGGGCTCGACCAAGGGAAAAAAGGTTCTGGGAGGGTGTTTGGCTCGGGGTCATGGTGCAAAGGACCCTAGGGTGAAATTACTCCGAACCATCGCTTTAATAGGAGTGAATAACTGTTCTTGTGGTACTACCACCTTACAAGGCCCATACTGAGCCATGCATATTTAGGTCATAATTCATATGCAACAACTTATTTAATAATTATTAATAAGGGGTAATTAGGAGCTTACTGTACATTGGGGAAATTCTTAATTAAGGGTCTAGTAAAGGTAGAATTAGGTCTTACAGAATAAGGTATTAATTAGTGACTTATAATGACTAACAAATGGCTAGTATGCTACTAATATACATGTTAGTAAGCAGCTAATTAATATGAAGTATAAAGTGTTACCCTCTGTGGAGTCACCTCAAAAAAATAATGCAAAGGAGTTTGTAATATAAGTTCACACTCCTATTTGCTGCATAAGGCTACTCTAACCTTACACCAGGGAACTGTCTGATTTTTCAGTATTACCAGTAATAATAATAATGTGTCTAATCTTAGTGTGTTTGTTTTCCTCAGGCTGATGGGGAGACTGAAGTGATGTATCCTGTCTGTGCAGTCCTGGCAGCATTCAGACAACTTGTTCACAACAACACATCTATCACAGATCAAAGCTCTCTTGTAAGAACCTAATCCATGGACATTGTGTTCTGAATTTTAAAACTGTAGTCGTACTTTGCTTTGTAACTCAGTGGGCTCACACATTTCACTGCTCATAAGAACTATTTTTGGTGGGTGGAGGAAAAATATATAAAATATAGAAATGTTGAACATGATTGTGCGCGGGATTGAAGTGTCAACTGTGCAGGCAGGAGTCATGCAGGATCCCGGCATACACCCCTTTGTTCTTATCTAAGACTGGAGGGGGTGGGTTGTGCGCAAAGTTAAGCCAATGCTGCAGCTTTGGCATGTAGACTGCAAATTGCAAATAAGTTACCTGGCAGATTGAAGAAGAAGGCATGGCTAATTTTGTCACCCTCTTCCCAAACATCTGTTTGTAAACGCCATTACGATTCTTTGTGAATACAGGCCCGGCACATTAATGCATACCTGTCAACACTCCCGTTTCTCCCGGGTTTCTCCCGTATTTCTAGGTCATCTCCCAGCACCCTCCCGTTTTGTTATTTCTCCCGGAAAACTCCCGTAATTTGCATGGGCATCAAACTTCATTTTAAAATCATAGATCCATTCAGGTTGCCAGATTGTGTATGAAATACACCCTACACATACACGATCACTTAGTTTCAATATCAACCATTTTGTCATAGGCTAAAACCTGGCAACCCAAAACCCAAATAAGGAAGCGGGTGCCGACTGTGCAGCCTGAGTCTCGTCGTAAGCAAGCGGGCTAGTTGAATGGCCTACTCCAGAACTAGCTGTTGTGAAATTGTTGGGAATTTAATTGATTAACACATCACATAAACTGTTATTGAGTGTTGTTGATACACTGAACTTGTGCCCTCGGAACCAAATCTGACAGCAAGCAGCTTTGGAGTTTTGGAAGTAGGCTGCAGGCAGGCAGCTGGTGGATACATAACTGTCATGCATAAAGTAATGGTAAGGTAAAAGCAACGACCGAAATGCAGTGCTGAAATACGTGTATGAAACGTATTAAATATGCAAACACAGATCTGGTATAAACACTGACCCCCCCGAAAAAAAACTCCCGTTTTTTGAAAGCTAAATGTTGACAGGTATGCATTAATGGCTACTGAGATGTCTTAGGCTTGGGAATAATAGAACGTAACACATTATGTCTATTGAATGTGTAAAGTAAAATTTAATTATTTTTTTGTTCAGATTGCACAAGTGTATAAAGAGGCGACACACAACAGAAACTGGAAAAACATTTCTGTGGTCTGCCAGAGGATATCTCAGAAGAGTCTCGCTCGACTGTCAGAAAAGCTCAGCTTTTCTCACGACTCCAGTTTAACACCAATCGTCATTCACACAGCAGCAGTGGTGTATCAGTCCACAGCCCCTGAAATGGAACTCCTCAAGACTCTTTGTACACAGCCCAAAAGTGTCATGGTGTGATGTTATTTATTGTTGTCTTATTTCTGTATTCATATTTTAACCATGTTTGAAGTAATAAAATGGTCAATATTAAGCAACATAATAGGAAAGTAATAAACTGAGGTCTATTCATGGATGATAATGAGTTCAAACTTTTGTTTTGGAGCGAAATCACATTAATTGGTAGCCTGACGAGCCAGACCCACATTAAAATGTAGGGTCTGGGCTCTCACCGTTCGCAGTGCTCAGTCCGAGGGGCGGGATAATCAGTTGTCTTTCAAATTCCCTCTGCACGCAATAGGACAGAGCTATGAGTCCCATGCGTTTCCAACCAGCGGAGCTAGTTGGCTAGTTCAAACGTTTGCCAACTTAATAAAAGCTTAACTCGTGTCACACTGTTCGCCAGCAGCAACATCCATCTTATTTGTTTTCAAGTAGCAGGGAATTCAAGCCAAACTGTTGCAACTCTGCCATCAATCATTATGTTAAGCCCACCTAACGACTCTATACACGATTTCATTGGCCTGATTAAGTTTCGATTTCTGGAGCTCACAAGCCAACGGAGAGTTGCTAGACTAGCCCTGGCAGCAAATGTAATTTGCTGCCGCTAGGGGTGCGTCTAGATTTCTAGGCTAATTCATTGGAGGAGTTTTGAGCATCATTTGATTTGAATCAGGCCAGAAATATGGAAACTATATTGATGTTAACTTTTCCTGTTCCTCAAGTACTGCACTGCACTGTTGAGTGCAGTGTCTGTGGGGGGGAACTGTCTTCAATTAATTGGCTTAAGATTGTTTATTTTATGTTGACAGCAAACCTTCTTACCAACTATGCCTGATATTCACTATAACAAGAAAGAATTGGGAGGTGGAGGTATAGGAAAGTTGTGGAGTAAGTGTGTGATTTCATTTGTTTTAGTACAATGATTTCTCATGTTTTAGTTCACATTCATAAGCATACACACACACACACACACATTTTAATTGTGTTCTCTACTTATATTTTGTATTCAGAGTGCAAATGTGGACAACCAGTTGTGCTTGAAGATGTAAGCATATACTTCCTACCACTCTAAGTCAATAATAGTCGTCATGTATTGCCTTTGTTTATTGTATTGACTGAATGTTATCCTAACAGTGTGGTAGGCCATATGTCAAAGCCAATTGTCACAACTGTAATGGGGAAATTGGTGGTGCAGCACATATACCAGTGAAAGGCTTCAAAGAGTAAGTATTATCTACTCACTGACATTGCTGGGCAGCTTATCACAGAAACATTTCTACTATGTGGCATTCTTCATCTGTGTGTGTGTGTGTGTGTGTGTGTGCTTGTATGTGCTTTTTCACACATTTGTTTCATATGATTATTAGAGTGACTGATGCTGATCAGATGGGCCATATCCTGGGAGATCCAAGCAGTCGTACATACCCAGGCTGTGAGAGGAGTTTGTCAGGAGCATCACTGTGCCTTGTTAGAGCACTCATACACTCCTGTATGCTATGGGCAGCAAGTGATGAACTTGAGGTACAGCTTCAATCATTGCTTTATTATCAAAATGTTTTGAATCTGGCACCCCAAAAGTAAATTAAGTTCAGAAATCTCTTTTCAACAAATTTCAGCCACTTACTTGATAAGTACATTCAGATTATGTAAATTGAGAGATTACAGGTGCTCTAAGCGATGCTGGGTAACGTCACTTCTGTTGACTTTCAAACAAAACAGAGAGCTAGCTCGCTATTTTCTCCCCCTCCCTCCCGTGCTGCTCCTGTGCAATTGAAACTCTATTAAACTCGTATCTCGTCTGTCATTTGCTGAAACAGTTTATTATGTTTTTATGGGCTAGGCTTGCCCAGATTGTTTTTGTTACCGTTTTTGGAGCCTGGGCTGTCCACAGAGATCACGTTTTTTCACAGTGTATTCAGGACACAGACAGCTAGCAGTTGGTTAGGTGATGTTTGCTAAATGTTTTAGCATTATAAAAAATGCGTGGCATCGCTTAGAGCACCTTTAATAGTTTGATTTTTGTGTATTATCAAGTGGTATTGCCGAAGGATTAAAAATGTTAAGTGTGCACTAAACGCTTTCTGATTCATTTTACATCGATTTAAAAATTAAGACACAGTAAATGGTTTGGGTGGGCTAAATATTTTCAAAAAATGCCTTTTTTTCATGGTGTCCTTAAATGGTACAGTGACCCAAAAAGCAGCTAGCGCAAGCTAACTTTGAATGAGAATACTTTGATAATTCTGAAAGTTTGGCAAAAGAGGGATAACTATGATGTATAGACTCCAGACATTATTCATTTTGGTGTGAACATATCCTCTTTATTTCCCCAGTAGTCACTGTAGAACCATTTAAGCCTAGCATGTTCCATTTAAGCCTAGCATGTTCCATTTAAGCCTAGCATGTTCCATTTAAGCCCATCTCATGTGTTTCAATAGGAAATTCCAGAAATTATGAGGTTTGATACATTTTCACTGTAATTCTGTGACTTTGATGTTCTTTTACCTCACTGACTTTATTAGTTGGCAAAAGCAAGCCAAACATAAAATCAAATGTTTTTCAAATACTTGTTTAATGTAAAACATGTTATGATTAAATTACATGATATGAATGAATATTTTATTTTTTTATACTTTGTCAATACAGAAAATATGTGGGCTTAAATTAGCCTGGCTAGCGCCACCACTTCTCAATGAGACGTGGTCTGGGAACCAAACGTTCATTTTCTCGTATTTGAAAAAAATGCCCAGATCCGTTTATTGGGTGCCACGGATGTCTATCAAATGCGTCTGTGCATAGCTCATCATCGTCTTGCTTTCCCCCTTGTTCTGTGATTGGTCCCCTATCTCAGGCGAAAATTTGCTCCATGGTCTCCAGGCTGGGCTTAAATGGTGCCACGGTACCAATTAAGCCCATGCCAGACTTTTGACATTATTCCTAAAATATCTATATTATAACTATATTATTTTTACATTTTAACAAATGATTATGTTAACAAACTATGTCAGTATGTATGAAAAATAACTCTTCTAAGATTTTGGTGGGCTTAAAGGGTACGCTTACCCTACCTCCTATGGGAGGCTCTGAAGCAGAGAGTAGGCTCCGCACCCCACAGTGATGGGCCTAGCGGTCTTATGCGTTCAGTGTGGGGTATAAACAAGCTGAGAATTTAGCGGTGTCACGTCTGCCTGTCACAGACGTGGGGAGCTGAAGCTTGGGATACAGTTACTACATTAACAGTATTTTATTTTACTTCTTATGGAATATTTTTTTTTTTTCACTTTTATAAAGGCTTTGTTTGAATGCTGTTGGAACAAATAGTAGGCCTAGTTGATTATAAAGGCAACTTTCTGTTGCAATATTCTGTGTGTTCTGGACTGCAGGTAACTTGTTAAGCCAGTGGTTCTCAAACTTTTTCTTTCATTCCCCACTTTGATCAAGGGGGCATTGACTGATGATAGTGGAGATAACGTGTTATCCCGAGGCCTTTGCAAGTCAGCATCTCCGACGGTAGTCTACCCTATTAAAAATATAAGTTTTTGATGTCCCAAACGGAGAGCCATATTGTTTTAACGATCTCTATGCTACTCACCAAAATGTAGGCATGGGAACATGATGAAGTATCCAACTGTCGTGTGTTAAATTATTGTGATTACGAGCCAGTGGTTTTCAAACATTATGCGTGACTCAGACATCTAACGAAATGCAACAGACTCATATCGTCCTCGCATTCGCAAAATGAGGACATACAGACTGCTCAGATAACAGGTGTACCTCCAGTTATGCACGGTTTTAGTCAACATCTATCACGAACTGAGTATGAGCTGGTAACTGACATTTTAAACAAAACGCCCACACACGATGGCGGTACCGATCCACTTGCACGACACTTCATTTTGTCGTGTCGCATAGATGTCGCGCTGCCTCCCCACGTTCAGTCGTGTGTGGTCGTTTTGTTTAAAATGTCAGCTACCAGCTCATACTCAGTTCGTTTTAACGTATTATAAGTGTTTTTCCACAAATGGACCACAATTTTAGGCATGTACTTAACAGTATACAACACATTAATAGCCTAAACAAACTATGCAAGCCATTTGGAAATCTTGTTTTATTTAAACTACTCAATGCAATCTCAAATCCTCACCAGAAACACCAACAGTCAATATATTCATCCAAATCCTAGTTTCGTTTGTTTTATGGACTACTAGGTGGTCGTGGAAGAGATTGTTAAAACATTATTTGTCTTGTAAGCGGAACCAAAGTTTCACAGGCACCGTTGTGGTAGAACAAAGGACCTACAACCTCGTCCCTACCGTGACGGTACAGATCAGAGAATGTCTAATAGGTACCTTCTGAGCCTACGTCATTACGTTCACTGGAGGCAAAACAAACCATCACCTCAGCTGGGAAGCTAAACGAACAGTCATATTTGGGAGGCTAAAGGTTATCATGGTCTCATCTTGCTGTGCTGTCGGGTGCCAGAACCGAAGAAGTCATCGGTTAAATTTGAAATAAGTAGGCCTAGGCTACAGTTTCCAGTGAGAACGTAGTTGTTCGTTTGACTCACGATAACCCAAGCCTTGTATCGGAACCTCACATATTAGCCTACCAATCGTCCTGTATTTCCAACCTCTTTACATGTATGTCACTTATTCATTTCTATACAAACCAAGACTGCGGATTCCTAAAAAAACGCAAGCGCCCACACCATAAGTGTATCTAAATAAGCTATGTAGCCTACCAAAAATTTAATTTTACTGTGACTCGAAGAGCTAAACCAAATCCTTGATTACTAGCTACTAGGCTACTACTGTGTAAGGCCCAGCACTAACTCCGAGCGTGGTAAGCAAAATTGGATATTTCAGGCAGTAAAAGCCCCGGTAAGAAACAAACTAGATTTTGTTCAAATCTAGACACCTATGGCTACTGAAAAATGTGAGGTTCATTTATCAAATGTTATTTTGAAGTATTAAAAAACATTGTTGTTTTAGAATTTTCAAACGAAATGGTTGGTAATTAGCACGTTTGCAATACATCTTTGCCTTGTGACATGGGCGGGCGCTGGCTCGGTAAAATGTCGGTTCGGCAAACACAAAACTCACCACGTCATTGTAGGCCTATTGTAAGTCTTGGACATGACCATTTAGGAGATAGTTATATGCATTCAATGATTTATACACCCTCAGTTTCTCCTTACTGTAGACACTCGTTTTTCAATAATGTCCGCCATTCAACTGATGGCAAACCTGTCTTTCGATCACTGGCGGTATTGGGTCTGTCAGGATGGTCCCATCTGATAATGTAGCCTTAGTTTTTTCAAATAATCCTCCCGATCACG
Organism: Alosa alosa; assembly: GCF_017589495.1. NCBI lineage: Eukaryota > Metazoa > Chordata > Actinopteri > Clupeiformes > Clupeidae > Alosa > Alosa alosa. The sequence continues at coordinate 31,753,882 of NC_063190.1, read as the reverse complement.
TACACTGAGTGTATGTACGTATTGTGTTATATCGTTACACATTTTAGCAAAGATTTTAGATTACTGTCTGATTTTAGCCGCCTCACTAGTACTATTCAAATAGCCGCCTCACTATCCAAACGATTGTTTCTGCCTCCAGTGACGTCACGCCCACCCGAATGTTTATGTTTTCACCACCGTTGCGAAGGGGTCTATAAGACGGGCTCTGGTACGGATCCACTTGTACTTCATTTCATTTTGTCGTGTCGCGCCTGGTCTACAACCAACCCAAAAGGCCACATGTTACCCCGCTGCTCATTCAGCTACACTAGCTACCTACAAAGTAGTCTCCGGTTCTGCTCCCACCTACTTGAATGCCCTCATACAGGCATATGCTACCTCCCGACCGTTGCGCTCCTCAGACGAACAACGTCTAGCTCTGCCACCGGTACACTCAGGTCAATCCGAACTTTTTTCATCTGTTGTTCCTCATTGGTGGAACGCACTATCAGTTCCTAATAGAGCAGGGACATCCCTCACGACCTTCAAAAAACTCCTGAAGACCCAGCTCTTCAGAGAACATCTCCTCTCATAGCACTTACAACTAGTCTTTCTGATCCTAGCACTTACAGTACCACCTGAATAGAACACTTGACTGTTTAAAAACAGCACTTACTGATGCACTTATTCCTATTTGTACTCTACCTTTTTTAAATTGCCCTGGAATTGTTGAGAGATTTGCTGAAAAAGTTTAAACGGTTTACCATGTTGTTAGTCGCTTTGGCTAAAAATGTGTCAGCCAAATGTAATGTAATATTATAGAGCTTCAATTTTCAATTGTCAATTTTTTTCTGTTCTCTTCTCCTTGAACAGCCTCATGTACATCTTGTACATCTCTACAAAAATAAGATTTGAGTTAGGGAAATGTGTCAAAGTAGGTTTTCAGAGAATTATGTATGAAGAAATTGAACTGCTTGTATGCCCTGAACTCTGTGTGATTACTGCTCTGAAAGGGTTTTATGATGAACTGAAGGTATGTTTTATGTTTTCTACAGGACATTAATCTCATTTTGAAACCAGACTGTGATGTTGGATATCTGTGTGATCATCTTCAGAAGGACATTGAGCTGCTTGCTAGTGTCCTGGGAAAGAGTACAGAAGATGCTGAAATTGCAGTCCACATGTTTTTGAGATACCTCATGGAAAGCACCTCAGGTATTACACTTTTTAAAATACACAATACCTGTAACCCTTACAAAGTTAGGGTTCTATTTTAGCGATCTAAGCACACAGTCTGAAGCGCAAGGTCCAAAAACATTTTGTCTGAATTTACGTTTGCTATTTATTTTAACTGCCTTAAAGGTGCCATGTGTAAGAATTGAGGTAAAAATATCCAAAAAATGAGCTACACGCATCAAAAGAATGAGAAGAAATAAGGGCGATGATGTCATTAAAAAAATGACAAGGTATAGTTCTGCAGAGATATCAACCTGAATTAGCATGCTAAATTATTAGCCACAGCCCGACTGCTGTCATAATACCAGTTTCGGCAAGGGGAGGCAGCATGCGGGCAACATAACCACCAGCCAAACTGCAATACACGAATAACTTGCACGGCTTGTGGGCGTACTTGAACCAAAGAGTATACACCTGTCGGGCTGTGGCTAGTAATTTAGCATGCTAATTCAGGTTGATATCTCTGCAGCACTATACCTTGACATTTATTTAATGACATCATCGCCCTTATTTCTTCTCATTCTTTTAATGCGTGTAGCTCATTTTTTTGGATATTTTTACCTCAATTCGTACACATGGCACCTTTAAAAACTGTCTCTGTGCCAGGCACATCAGAGTAGTTTTTATGTTTCTTATTAGTCATACATGTTTTTTCGGGCATCACATCCATTAGACCAATGAGGGTGACATCTGGCATTCCAGTGTTTCCCACAGAATTGGATTCAATTTGTGGCGGTAGCTGACTTGGAGAAGGGGTGGGGGGGGAGTGCCTGTCACTTTAAGACGTTCGGGAGGGAACCCTTTCAAATTGAAATTGTAACACAGTTTAAAGGCTGCTGGTGTGGATGAAATTCATAACGTTTTCTACATAGACCTAGTTAAAATAAAGGTTCATACTTCTCCTTGGGACAAGCACTTTTGAATTTTGGAAAACACTTTTCCATTTACATCGGGATTTTGCAAACATTCAGAGTCAATAAAATGAGCCCTTCAACGAAATTGACAAGCAGCTGTAAGTAGGCTAAGCATGCTAAATTCGACTTCCAAACAGTATTCTAACGTTAGCTTTGAGATACTGCTTGATTGCATAACTTAACTTAGTTTAGTCTCTTCAATGTAGCCTACTGTGTTGTGATAAGATGATAAGATCTTAGCAGAGTTAACTTCAATGCAGCAGTTTTGAACAAATTTGCGCAGCATGGTCACGATGCTAAGCGGATTTAATAGCAATTTAGCCAGACGTCTTCTATGCAATGCTTCTATGTGGCAACAACAATCCTTCCACAATCGTGAATATTTTGTTAAATGCACATGCAGATGGGCAGCGGGCTACGACAGAGAGTGGGGCGGGACAAGGAAAGGCTGCGTGCGTAAAAAGCGCAGCTCAATGGCAATGCAAGGATTTGATCTTATATTTAATTTAATTTAATTTAAATTAAATTAAATTAAATTAAATTAAACATAGAATATTTATGTGTGGCGGCCGATTTTTATTTTGTGGCGCCCCGCCACAGATTAGTCAATGTATGGGAAACACTGCATTCCATTTAAGAGCAAAGAGTGCAAAATCAAACAGCGTGCTGGTATTTTGAGCATGAGTTAGTGCATCTTTGTAGAAGAAATCTGCTTGCACGCAAGACCGTGAATGCAACGGCAGGATTTCACTAAAGCATCTCTGCACTTAAGAAGTATTTGAACTCAATAACAAAACAAAGTCTTACACTTAATTATTTACTTTCAGTATTGACTGGCAAGGAGTTACAATCAAAAACTGAAAAAAGTAACACTAACACCAATAATATTTAAATGACTGAATAAAAATCCTAAGGACATTCAACCAAGCAGACCAGTTGCTCAGGATTCACTTACATTTCCTGACAGGGCGCCTTCAAAAATAGCTGTGTGTTACTGATGTCTTTCACTTTAGACCAGGTTCTTGGCCAGTGGCGTTTTTTGGGTATCATTTTTTAGGGAAATCTGATTTATTTTTTTCATTGACAACTTGAACTACTTGAGCGCTTGCCGGCAGTGGTGTAGTCTATGTAATACATAGGACCACGCAGTATACCCACTTAAAAAGCTTTTGATTTCAGTATACCCACTTAAAATAGGCAAGTACTGTATACGTATCAACATACTTTTGTGGCTTTCACAAGCAAGATGTAAAAGTATAAGTATATATACTCTTTGGATCGCGTGAGAGAAATTTGGTCTCTGCATTTATCCCAATTCGTGAATTAGTGAAACACACACAGCACACAGTGTACACACACTGAGGTGAAGCACACACTAATCCCGGTGCAGTGAGCTGCCTGCATCAACAGCAGCGCTCGGGGAGCAGTGAGGGGTTAGGTGCCTTGCTCAAGGGCACTTCAGCTGTGCCTACTGGTCGGGGTTCGAACTGGCAACCCTCTGGCTACAGGTCCGAAGTGCTAACCAGTAGGTTACGGCTGCCCCTAGATGCGACAGGCATCTGAGTGCTGGATATGGAAACTTTTCTATTTATCCTTTTTTGTGATGGTACTCATACGCACCTCAGAGCATTTTATCGCCCAAATCTTTTACACAATTCACCTGGGCAATTTAATCTAACAGCCTACGATTGAATAGATATGACTCATATATCACCATCACTTACACCTGCCATTGACCTACAGTAGTTTAATATGTCTAACTGTATCAAAATAAAAATGTGAAATAACCCATTGGAATCACTTTTTTGGCATTACTTTTAATATGTACATCAGTTGCACATAAATTAAATGAATGCAGGTTTTCAAATTATGCTCTGAATACCTAGCCTGGATACCAGCCGAACTTAATCCTGCCCACAACATTTTTTGGTTGTGAAGTTCGGTCTGGACTTGTTCCGTTGTGGAGAAACTATGCCAGAACCAGAGCTTTTTGGAGTCACAGATCGGACCAGAACTCCTGAATGGTTTTGTTAAGAGCTGAGAATGGATCTGTGTTAGACAGAGGACAGATGTACAGTGCTGTGAAAAAGTTAAGACACCCATGCTAAAGTTGACTAAAAAGATGAATAAAAAATCATGTTTTGGAAATGGATCTTAATGTCTTAATTAAAAAATGAGAAAAATTCCAATCCTTAAGGACACCGATTTTGTTTGTGAATGAATCATGTATCTTAAAAAAATAAATAAATGAATAAATGTTTTTCCTTTAAATACAGGGGGCATAAGTGAGGAACCCCCCATGTTAAATTCCCATAGAGGCAGGCAGATTTATATTTTTAAAGACCCGTTATTTCATGGATCCAGGATACTATGCATCCTGATAGTTACCTTGGCCTTTGAAATAAAAAGAATACCAAATAATTAGTCTAACTGAAATCAAACCATGTCAATATTTAGGTATGGTGAAGGGTGGGGCTATTTTAATTATATTGTAGCTGTTAGTGTATATTACATGACAGAGTACCAGATCTGCACAAAAAAGGTTCCATGACACAGACAGTCAAACACAGAGATCCAACCAATCATTTTGAAAAGCTTGACATCAGTGTCAAAGCCAGAGCCATAGAAAGAGAGAGTTGCAAGACTCTTTGATGTCACCACCCTGCAATCAATAGTTTCCAAAAACCTGTGCTAAATGGCTGTATCACAGGAATGCTGGAGGGGGTAATGTTGTAAGTCATTGACTACTGACCAAGTGATTGGCTGTTTTCAGTTCCAAAACTGTCTCCATAACCCAGAAACTGACATTGAAAATGGCCGCCGTCTTTTTCCACGGCCTCTTATGGAGTGGAGTGTTACCACTCTGACGTTCGTTTCTACAAAAGTTAGCTGCGTTGTTGTTAAGCCACCGTGGTACAACACAACTTTCGCTCAAACAATGACATTGTAACATTGTAACACCTGTGTTTAGAAAGCAGCGTACCTGTGTCGCAATTTGCCACTTCCGGCATTGGAAGGCAGACTTTTTTATTTATTTATTTATAACCTGCATTTAAACATTGTTTTGTTCGGAGTGGCATACCGATTTAACATTTTCGGTTTGGTATTATGTTTCATGCAGTTGAAAAAGTGTTGGGATTTCTACCGTTGTTTTTTGCGAAACAGGGCAGCCGTTCATTGAACAGGTGCTGTGCTGTAATGGAAACCTTTTTGCATAGCCAAGTAGCCTACATTGAGTTATTGTTTAATTATGAATGATTTACTTTTTATTAAATTCGTAGGCTGGAATGCCTTGAGTCGTGGCAACAATTGTGTTTAAATGTAATAGCCTCTGCTTCAGCCTAAGCTCGAAGGGGGCGGCAAGCAAATGAGCTTGAGAGCAAGTGTTGGAGACCCACATTTCTTTGCCAACAGTATTAATCCAACCAACAATATAATAAAATATTAAGTAGAGGTCCTATTTCATTGAGTTATTGCTGGTGGACTGATAGCCCTACTGGTAGGCTAGGCAATTATTACCCCATCTTGTATTTGGGGACTGGCCTTTATTTGTCCGGCTATAAATAGAATCAATCCCGGGCATAATTTGAGGATTTATGGTAGCCTAGTCTCCTGCTCATCCCGACATTAGCTGTTATGTTTATTGATAACAAACTAGCCCCTACTAATCAACTCATTTTCTCTAACTTATAAAATACACTTTATGTGTCTTAACCAACGTAATTTCAAGACACAACCAACATAACATAATTTCAAGACACAAATACTGTATATTAGCTTCAGTTACCTTGGTGCATAAATCCCATAGGCTACCACACCCCAGAGTGATAGGCCTACTAGCGTTCTTACGCATTCAGTGTGGGATCCTAAACAAGCTGAGAATTTAGCGGTGTTACGTCTGCCTGTCAGTAGGCCTAACTATTTGATCATGTATGTTTGGATCATACTGTAGGTGTGATGAACTTTTGTACATGTATAGGTATGGTGGGCACATCATTATGAATCATGATTTATTAAGCATGATCATGATTATTTCCTTTTCTGCCAAAAATGTGGTCATCACTGCTCAAATTCTGATTTGAACACAACTTTGCAGTTCTCTAAACAGATGTCATTATTCAACACTTTAGTTGAGGGGGCACAGATATTATGAGGTCATGAGCAATTAAACTTAAATTCATGTTATTATGATGATCATGCTTAAGAAATAAATCATAGTTGATTAGTTGATGTGTTCATGCATGAGGTCATGAACGAGAGCTTATGAACTCATGTAAAATCCTGATGATTAATAAGATCTAAAGGAATGACGTTATGCATAAATTATGAATTAATTCATGCATGAATTCATGATAATGCATGTACCCTTACCGTAAAGTGTTACCAAAAAATTTTTTTTGTCACTTAGAATTCATAACTAAACTTGTTTTCATTTCAGTTGACCCTGGCTTTGAAATTCACAGCACTGACACAAGAAAGAAGAGAAATCAATGGGAAAACCACATGCAAACAAAGACAAGGGCTTTCTTTTTGGTAATTAAGCTACATATTCTATTAGTTGTTACATGAAGTGCAGTCTGCATGCAGTGTCTGTTGGCTTGCAGCAAGTTGAAAATGAAATGTAAGAAAAATATTGAAGAAAGCAAAAACCTTTTTAATTTCATGATGATTTTTCAATACAGGAATTTGATCAAAAGCTCTCAAAGGTGCACAGTGACATTCTGCTCAATAATCAAGGAGACATCTTAGTAAATATTCTATACAGCAAAACACCACTGCTGACAGATTTGTCCACCAAAGGCATATTCAACCTCCCACTCATGTGGAGATATGAGCAGAGAATGACCATCCAACGCCTCACTCACTTGGTGGAACTGGGAGATGGAAATGAAGAGTATCCAGTACTTTTAGAACTTCTCAGAAAAGTAGGATATTTAAGAAATATACCCCTCTTTGATTTCATGCTGTATCAGATGTGTCTGGAAATTAAGCAATAGAGGCTGTAGGTTCCAGTGATTTTTTTTTTTTTAGAACAGTTGTTAGGCATAAAACCCCCCTTAGCTCTTCTAAAATCACTGGAGCCTATGGATTTGAGTGGCTTATTGTTTTTCTAAAACGATTACATACCTGGCAAGATTTTATGAAATAAATACACAGAAACAAGAAATGTAACAATTAATTCATATATTCTTCAACCAAGAAATATATTTCTTCTATCAGAATGGTTGCCAACTCTGGCTTTTGTTTCAATTCCTTGTAGTGTAGTAATATAGAATGAAATGCTGTCAATGTGAAGGGTTGTGCAACAATGACATTTAATGTAAATCAGCCAGTCATATTTAATTTCCATTTTAGAATGTGAATTATATGCAGTAGCTGCCAATGTTGCTGTGGTTGAGGGTTTTGTCTTGCATGAAAAGGACAAGTCTCAGCTCGAGAATTTATTCTCCTTAGTAAAAACGAGTTTATTATACACACACAATACAAATACCAGATCATTTTTACCATGTGTAAGGACAATAAATAAAGAACAAATTGAACTGAAATATTTGTATGTAATGTTCACAGCATGGCCACATTCAGCACATCAGACATTTACCTCAGATCCTGAGTCTTCAGCTGAAACTCATGCTCCACTTTCGCTATACTGATTTAGTCGACCTGAAAGACATATCAGTGGAAGAGTTCCTGACACAAGCCCCACCAGGTATGAAAGAATACATGTTACCTGCCTAGCCTTGTTGGCACCAGACCACATCTCAATTGAGATTGAGAGTGGGTCTAAAAAGATTCAATGACTTACCACTTCCAGGGGTGTAACTAGCATTGAAATTAAACTTAAATTGATGCATTAAACTCTTACCAAATTGTTTCAGAAGTGCATCAATCTAGTAAATTAAGGTTTTAAATGCAGTTGTTTACTCAACTCTAAAGAAAATACATGATAATACATGTATCTGTTTTAGGCCTTTACACAGATACACACACATACACACTGGGGAGCAGTTGGGGGTTAGGTGCCTTCCTCAAGGGCACCTCATCCATAGATGTAGATGTGAGAGCACGCTGTTCAATCACTCCCCCCACCCACATTTTTCCTACCAGTCAGGGTAGAACCTAGCCTGGCTAACGGCAGACCTCATCTCATTGAGATGGGGTCTGGGAACTAGACATTCATTTTCTTGTATTTGAAACGTGGTTTATGAATGCCTAGAGCCGTTGATTGGGCGCTACGAATGTCTATCAAATGCGTCTGTACGTAGCTCATAACGGCTTCGGTGTGTCATCATCGTCTTGCTGCCCTCCCTCCGCTCTGTGATTGGTTCCTTCGCTCAGGTGAAAACGAAGTCCATAGAATCCAGGCTGCCTAGCAGCGTGAATAAAATCGCACGCGTAAGGAAGCATGAGAAAACCCAGGCTAGGTAGAACCATGAACCGGCCACCCTTCGGCCATTTCTTCTTGTCAAAAAAGACGCCTAATCTGAACATAGCCAGTCTCCCCTAAACAGATAAGGCTTTCATCTCTCAACCTAGGCCCTACCGTTAGATGTCTTGCGGCACTTAGGGAAAAAACGCAACAAAATTTGCTTTAGTATTAGGCTAATAGTGTAAATGGCTTGGTTACAGTGATACAAAAATAATTTGAGATAATGATTTCATAAATATTTAATTTCAAGCTGAGATACTCCTACTTGAAGAGGGTTTGAAGAAGCTGATGAATGTGTGGAAACATGTGAAGGACTCTTCTTGTAAGCCTTTTTCACTATTTGCTCACACAAATTCAACATAGAAATATATTTTAAGAGGAAAAACTAAAGAATGTAACATTTCATGAATGTGTTTGTTTTATAGATCTTGAGATTCCACCTGACTTGAGACAGAAGGAGGAAGACAGCATCAAGATTCCTGACCTTCTGCCTAGAGAAAACTCTTTAACCCGAATAGTCGTGAGATTTCTTGCCAGAATGCAGAATGACTGCATTAATAGTGCCAAGATCAAAGAAACCGGGTAGGCCTCCTATGGAATCTGCATTACAGTGCTGGAACTTTTACAGTGCATTACAGTGGCTTACATATGTTCCAGGGCCATGCAGAGACCTTTTGAGGGGTAGGGGCTCAATTTCAAAAAAGGGTACATGGAACACGATTTGTTAACAATATATGTCATCTGGTAACACTCCATAATAAGGTGCCATAATAAATAGCAAACTAGTAATTACCTAACCCTTTGTTAATATTTGTTAATTGTTACTAACATATCTATTTGGCACAAGTTAATAGTTTTTTAATCATTAATTAAATATTAGTTGTTTGCATAAAATCTGTATGCTGTTAATGTTTTAGCAAATCTATTAACTAATATTGTATTAATATGTGTTAATAGTTAACTAAATGTCTTTTTGGCACTAATTAACAGTTATTTCTTGCATCATTTAAATGTTAAATGTTTATTTGCAAACTATATGTTAATAGAAAAGTTAATGACTTAATTATTATTTAACTAATTGTTATTAAACTGTGCTTCTGTCTATCCCAATATGAACCGCTCTCCATAGGACCCTTACAATAGATAGATAGATAGATACTTTATTGATCCCCAAGGGGAAATTCAAGAAAAAAACACGGAGCTACCTTGACATGTTGCCACTGTTGTCGGCGCCGGAACCGCTTGCAATAAAGTTGGTTAAGCTTAATTAATATATTAGTAGTATATACTGTAGCTATAAGCGTGGGGCCCCTTATAATAAAGTTGGTTAAGCTTAATTAATATATTACTAGTATATAGCTATCAGTGTGGAGCCCCTTATAATAAAGTTGGTTAAGCTTAATTAATATATTAGTAATATATAACTATCAGTATGGGGGACCCTTATAATAAAGTTTGTTAAGCTTTATTAATATATTAGTAATATATAACTAGTCAGACAGTGAAGGGACTGAGACCAAAACTGGCTCATCACATTTATTCCTTTAGGAAAAGTTCAAACAAAACAACAAGTAGTTGAATGGGCTATATTACATGCATCATTCCTATACCATCACTGTCAGCCCTACTAGCAAGGGAGACATGCGACATGGAATGTTCAGGTGCACAGAACGACAGTTTATTAATATTCTGAGACTCACTAAACACTCACAGACGTAGACCATAGGTAATGCATAAACAATGCTAAACTAAATGTACATTCATTTCCTGCTAGACTGAATTGCACTTTCCATGCACACTAAGCTAAACTACACTGAATGCATGGAACGTTGCTAGTGGAGTTTACAGCTAGTCACGTTAGACTCGTGTGTATGAACTCGTGGTTATAATGAAAACATTAATAAACAAGCTTTATACAGTCAACCTACGCAATGCAAAGCATACCGCTTCTGATCAGCTATGGCAACAATACAAGGACAAAACGCAGCAGAGCTGCAGTATACCGTTTCTCCAAAGGGGGCTTCAAAACACCAATCTCAATAAAGCTGCTTAATTACGACGAAAATCACATACAAACACTAAACTACATTTCTAATTCTGTTACACCCCTCCCCTGAATTTCACCAAATTCAAGCAGCAACCAAATAGTACTTCCAAAGGCAACCAATAGTACTTCCAAGGTACACTACTTTCAAACACTAGACAGAGAGTCACCAATTACAGGACAGCCAACCACAGAGGTATCCAGTAAGGATGAAGTGGAAGAAGAGGGCAAACTCACACAACCAAACTTATACACACAAGCATAAAAGCCATAAACCTGGCATTCCACACAACCAACCACTGCAGTAGGGTGCCTTATACACCCCACAAGACCATAAAGCCATAAACCATAAATTATCCACAAAGCTAATCAGCTAGATAAATAATAATATGTCATTAACTTTTATATTAGCATATAGTTTGTAAATAAACATTTAACATTTAAATGATATGTTTATACATTTAAATAACTGTTAATTAGTGCCAAAAATATATTTAGTTAACTATTAACATATATTAATACAATATTAGTTAATAGATTTGTTAAAACATTAACATACAGATTTTATGCAAACAACTAATATTTAATTAATGATGAAAAAAACTATTAACTTGTGCCAAATAGATATTTTAGTAACAATTAACAAATATTAACAAAGGGTTAGGTAATTACTAGTTTGCTATTTATTATGGCACCTTATTATAGAGTGTTACCTGTCATGGTCATTTTAAATACTGAATTACCCTTGTTCAAACAAAATGATGAGGAGAGTTGAGCTTTGGAGAAGTCAAATTGCACAAATTTGTCGCCTTCTTAACTTCATTCTAGAATGTCAGGAATGACACTAACGTGTATGAGAACTTTTAGTTTAATTTGATACCCTGGACGCCATCCAAGCCTTAGAATTTATCTCAATACAGAGGATACAGCAGATTAATCTCAATAGCGGAGTAACAATTGCATTCATTTTATTTGTAAGGCTAACACAGCATTTTCATTTTGACAGCCCTAAAACAACAACAAACATTTGCTTGCGGACCACTAGGGACATCTGGCTGAGTTAGACCACAATTTAAACTGGTCTACGGGAAGATGAAGTAGGGAGCATTTCATAACAGCCTACCTGCCTGCCTTCTACTAGTGCCTTGAGTAGTTGCTTGCGTAAACTAGCCTACTGCCAGAGATAGTGGACATGAAACGGATTTGCCCATGTGGCCTACTAGGTTACTAAATAACAGAGTATACATGATTCAATTTAACGATGCATGTTTTCCTTTTGCAAATTCAAGGTAGACTATGTCAGTTTGAGGTCATACTTTTTTCATAGTTCTGTAAACATACAGGGGACCAAACTTCAAGTATTAGTGTTTATTTACACACATCAAAACAAACAAAATGTGTGTTTTTCCAAGTCAAAACACAAAATAGCATTTCATTGAGACAAAACAAATCAGTCTACATCGGGTCGTCTCTCTCAAAATTTCGTCTACATCACATGCAATGTCCTAGTCCAAGGCACCGGGAAAATATATTCTGGAATGCCGTATCCAGGCCTGACATGACAATATCCCCACATGTAGACTGATTTTTTTTTGCCTGTAAAAGGGCTATTTTTTTCTCTTCTTACCCTTCCTCTTCCCCCTCCCCATCCTCCTCTTGCTCCTCCTTGTCCTCCTTGTTCCTCTAACTTCACCTCCTTGTCCTTGTCATTCTCTCCCTTTCGCTTCTTCACCTCCGTGTCCTCTTCCTTCTCTTCTTCACCTCCATGTCCATGTCTTCAGCCTCCTCTAATTCTTACTTTTCTCACTCTTCCTGCTCCCTCTATTGCACCATTGTACATTACCTGTGGCTTATTTATAGTGCTTAGGCTGATTTCAAAGTGAACTAATTATCTAAAACAGTTTTCACATGAGAAAGTGTGCCAGAGAGTTGGCAAAATAGTGAAAATAATAGCCATACATGTGTATAGATTTGCTAGGAGTGTGTTGATCATTTGGAAATTGAGTGTGCAGCATGAGTTGTGTTCATGCTGCACACTCAATTTCACAGTTCTGCAAAAAGAGTGCTGTGCAGTGAATTGTGCCTACAGTTGTACAAAGTGTGTGTTGCAAAATTGCAAACTGAGTGCAAAGCAGTGTTTGTGCTTTTAGTTTTGCAAACTCAGTGGGTGCTTTTGCTATAAGTATTAATAGTTTTAGAAATTGTGCTATAAGAACCACTAGCCTGACGAGCCAGACCCACATTAAAATGTAGGGTCTGGGCACTCACCGTTCGCAGTGCTCAGTCCGAGGGTCGGGATAATCGGTTGTCTTTCAAATTTTCTCTGCACGCAATAGGACGGCGCTATGAGTCCCATGCGTTTCCTACCAGCGGAGCTAGTTGGCTAGTTCAAACTTTTGCCAACTTAATAAAAGCTTAACTCGTGTCACACTGTTCACCAACAGCAACATTATCTTATTTGTTTTCAAGTAGCGATTTGATTGGCCTGATAGAAGTTTAATTTTTCGAGCTCACAAGCCAACGGAGAGTTGCTAGACTAGCCCTGGCAGCAAATGTAATTGGGTGCGTCTAGATTTCTAGGTCACCCACTCACACACACAGTCACACACTGATGGTGGAGGCTGCCGTGCAAGGCGTCACGTTGGGGTTAAGCGTCTTGCTCAAGGACACTTCAACAGGATCAGGAGGAGTTGGGCTCGATCCAACGACATGGGGAGTGTATTGCCAACAGAAATTTAAGCAGCAATTTTTTTTTTATTGAACTACTGCAGTGCATGTTCAAACTATTCCTGTAGAAAACCTGTAGTCCAATTACATGCCTGCAGGTAGGCCTGCTTTACAAATAGAATGATGGGGGGGGGGGGGGCATACCCACTAAGAATTCACTAATGAATATTGAATATTAGACTATAATATTATATTATAATACATGTGCAGTAGGCTAAGCAGAACATGCATGGCTGCATGTGACATTTTTACAGACGATGCATGCTACCACTCCTTCCTTCTCAAATGCCTTGAAAATGCTGTTGTTTGCTAGCCTGGCGAGCCAGACCCACATTAAAATGTAGGGTCTGGGCACTCACCGTTCACAGTGCTCAGTCCGAGGGGCGGGATAATCAGTTGTCTTTCAAATTCCCTCTGCATGCAATAGGACGCAATAGGATATTTGTTTTCAAGTAGCAGGGAATTCAAGCCAAACCGTTGCAACTCTGCCATCAATCATTATGTTAAGCCCACCAAACGACTCTATACACGATTTCAATGCCTGATTAAGTTTCGATTTCTGGAGCTCACAAGCCAACGGAGAGTTGCTAGACTAGCCCTGGCAGCAAATGTAATTTGCTGCCGCTAGGGTGCATCTAGATTTCTAGGCTAAAGAACCACAGTTGTGTTTAAGCATTCAGAAAAAAACTGTAACACCTGGGACGTTCATAAGGTGTCACTATAGAATATAATTAATGTATTTCGGGGGAAGTAAGGGAAGAAGAAGTTGTATGTACACAGATTGTGTAGGCTATAGGCCCACTTTTAAAATGTGCTACTGTTACGTCAATGGAAAACTTCTTTTGGTTCGTAAAATGACGCCAGGATATTTCTAAAGGTTCGTGCTTTTGACCGTTCGTGCCCTGAAAGGCAAGTCTTTCACATTCACATTCACATATTCGGTTACATCTGCCAAGAACGATAGAGAGCTTACACATTGAGTAACGAGTAGCCTACATGAGTAGGCTACATTTTGGCTCTACCGTAAAACCTTATAGCAGCGTGGACAAATGGAATGACTGCTAATGTGTTTAATCTTCACCTAAATAAAAGGGTTTAACAATCAAAACGTATGTTTATCCGTGAATTTTTTTCACAATATGAAAGTGTAGACTGTATACTGTCAAATTATGCAAAAACGTGAAATTCGACATTTTAACCCGTACGTTTGTTTATCGTGGATTTTTTCAAAATAGCACTGTGCGCAAGACGACTGGTTTCGCCTTGCAGGGTCACATATATGGGTATGTCTATATAGCGTCTCTAGGGGTAGCGCTAGAGTCACCAAAAATACCTGAAACTGCATAGTATACCTTTAAGTTGAAAGTAGTTTAGAACAGCTTAAATGTAATTAGCTGAAACATAAATTCTTACCTATTTAAGCTTATACACAACTTCAGTAAGAATATATGACCTTGCTTTAAACCCGACTGGTAGAGGGATGATAATATCCAAAGGCTCTTTTTCCCTTTTGTAATCCTTGAGTAACTCAACATTCTTAGTATATACTGTAGGCACATTCTTCTAACTCAGAATCATAGCTGATTAGCACTGTTCAAAAATGGGAATATGAACAAAGATTAGAATGTATGGGATTTCAATATTTCATCTAACACATTAAATATTACATTATATACAGAACAATGAATGCTGAAGACCTCAAACCCTCCCATGTAATCACATGTGACTTGGAGGAGGATTTTCTCCCAATGGCCATTACCAACTTTGGATACATTGTGAATGAGGATGGCACAGAGACCACCAACTACAATTTCAAAACCCTGGAGAATCAGTTGATTAGTCGCTTCATCAGTGAGAAGCCACTCATTGACCTCTCTGTACGTATATAATAGATTTTCTCTCAATGAGGCTTCACAGAGTGAATTTCACAGAGAATTTATTGAATCGCAGAAATGTAATACAGTCTGGGAATTAATTTTGCCGTTCTGTCAGTCTTCTGAGTTCTATGTCCTTAATCTGATTAATTTGATTTATTTCAGACATTACCATTAATGGAAGGTAATTCTGTGACAACGTTGCAGTGTTTCTTCATTAAAGTGAAATCTGATCTGGTATGAGTCCTCATGTTTTTTCTTTGGTATTTTCAGTGGTGTCAAAATGAATGCATTAATCATTTTATTAATTTGCAAAATTAACGCCATTTCAGACAGGATACTCTCAAAATAGGTTTTTAGTTTTTATTAAAGAATTTTACTGATGAAAATACAAGGTAGTATGCTCGGTCCTGGCAGACTAGATCTGCTTATGATTCTGCTGCTGTTAGAAGCAGCTGCACCGACCTAGTGGTGACACTGTATAATAGCTGCTGCTGCATTAAAGAATGCCACAAAATAAAACAGTCATCAAGATTGAATTAAAAACAAGCTATAGAACAGTAGTATAATCAGTAGTCTAATATACTTCCTTGTGTTGATTTTGCATTATGGTTAACCCTAGGTGTATATGCATTATTAAAAGCTTAATGAAAAAGTTAAACATGGCTCGTTGTGACAGCAAATTGTCCCATAAATAAGTTATTTTATTAACATTTCCCTACCCTAGTTGTTTGTGTCTTTATGCTTTGGTATACAAGATTATTTCTGGTTCTCTACAGGAACCCTTGTCAGTCCAAGACAAGAGTTACATCATGAATGAAATGAGATTCCTCCATGACATCTCTGCTGCTCTGTCCACCCTGAGAATCGCCATCGGGTTCCTGGAGTTGTCCTTCAGCTCCAAAGACATGCCGTTAGTGGACTATATGAAAACTGAGCTAAGAATGGAGGACAGAGCCCAGCACCTGGAACTGCCGGTATGCAATCATCGTGTGCATGTGTGTGTGCGTGTGGGTGTCTCTCTGTCTGTACGTAAATAATGACACATTTACATATTTGTATGTAACATTGCTTATTTCATGTCATGTCAAGGCTTATTTTGGGTTTGTGTTCCACATTAGAGAAACTTCCATTCTTGTGTTATTCAGGTTTTGAGAACCAGCCAAGTGAAGCATATTCAGTCTCTATGGGAAACTCTGTCCACCAGACGCTCAGCTCTGCTGACTGAGATGAATCAGGTGTGTTGCCGCATATCATTAACATACAGTGCAACCGGAATGTTTTCGGACCCTTTCAAGTTTTCTTCATGTTGTTATGTTTGAGACTCATCTTCAAAGTGGCAAAGCTTTGCACACCTCTTTTTTTCGGTGATCGGTGCATCAGAGATGACCATAGGTTGTAAATCAGAAGAGACTCGTCTTAAAATGGATTCAATTAATTTTTCTCTCATCAGTCTATTCACAATACTCCAATACTGCACAAAAAAAGCAGGTGTTTGGAGTGTTTTGTAAATTTATAAAAAAATATATAAAATATACCATTAACATAAGTATTCAGACCCTTTGTAATGACGCTTGCAATTGAGCTCTGGTGCATCCTATTTCTATCAATAGTCATTGAGATGCTTCTACAACTTCATTGGAGTCCACCTGTGCCTAAATGAATTCATTGGACATTATTAGGAGAGGCACACATCTCTTTATATAAGGTCTCACAGTTTATTGTGTCTTTTATTATAGTCTTTTATTTTTTTTATAAATTTACAAAACACTCTAAACACCTGATTTTGCTGTGGAGTATTGGAGTATTGTGTGTAGATTGATGAGAAAAATTTTTTTTAATCCATTTTAATTAGATGAGTCTGAAACATAACAAAATGTTGAAAACTTGAAAAGGTCTGACAACGTTCGGTTGCACTGTACCAGTTTACTCATTCCACACACAAACCATGAGTGCACATTCTGATCAGTGGTTCATTTGCAAGTGTAGTAGTGGAAGTGTGCACATCCCCACCGGTGAGGTGCAGGGCAAATGGAACTAAATGGAATGAAATGCCCGCACTCTGCTAAAACTCCCATAGATTTAATGTGTTGCAACGTTTCGACCCGACTGGGTCTTCCTCAGGCAAATGTCATTTAGCAGTGGCTCAGGTGTATAAGTAGAGCATATACCTGCTCAGCTGATCATTCATCAGCTGAGCCCATTCACACTAATTGTCAAGGCCTAAGTGTCACCTTATCCATCACACATGTGTCACCACATAAGACAATTAGTAATGCAGTTACATATACAGTTTACCCACAAAAAAATAAAGAAAATAGAAAAAGACCAACACCATGGCTCATAAAGGAATAAGATTACATTATTACATTATCCCACAATGACATAATTTGTAAAGTAGTATGTCACCTCAGAGCAATCCCACACACAATGTTACATGGAGAGGAAACGTACATTAGAGGAAAGGCTTTATGTCAAATTCCTCATTTAATCCCCCTGGCGACATTGTATTGAGGTAATAAATCCAAAAGGTTTCTCTTTGGAGAAGCCTTTTACCACGATCGCCCCCTCTTGGAGGGTTATTTACATATTCCACCCCAACATATCTCAGTGCGCTAACATTGTGGCCAGCTCGTTTGAAATGGGCAGCAACGGGACTTCGCTCGTCCCCCGTACTAATACTGCTCCTGTGTTCGCTGATTCTAGCACGCTAACGCGGCGCCAGAAGTTTAAGCCCACATATGCTAGGCCGCATGGACACAATATCATGTACAGGACATGTGTGGTGCTGCAAGTAATGACACCATTAATGCGTATAGCTTTGCCAGTGTGCGGGTGGTTAAATGTCCTACATTTGTGTGTGTATGAACATTGGACACAACTACCACATCTGTAGTTTCCGTCTGGTACAGGTGGTAGGAGTGGTGCGCGATCGGGGCGCATGTCGCTCCTAACTAAACGGTCTCTAAGATTCGGTGCGGGCTTAAAGACCATACGCGGCTTGTCTGGGAGAGCCTTCTTTAGCTTGGGGTCAGATTCAATGATGTACCAGTGTTTCTGAATGGACTTTTTAAACTCAAACACGAGTCTTCACGTGGTCTTCTGGACCTCATTTGCAAGTGTACCCACACATTACTGGACCTCTCTAACACCCCCTGTAGGTTAGATCATCAACAATCAACTTAATCGTAAATATTAAATCAATATAGTGCTAGATATGGTTTGGTGTGTAAACCTTTTTTTTTTTCTTATGTGGCATCATAGAACATAATATGGCCAACCACCTCCAACCTGCGTCAGAGTCTTAACAAACACCTGTATGTGCCAGTATGTGAATTATATTGTGTGCAGGCACGTCCGGTTTATATGGGCAGGCGAACTACCTGAAGCATGCTCCACAAAAAATAGTTTTGTAAATCATTAAATCAGTAAATCATTGCTCCAAGTCTACTTTTAATAATGTGATTGTCACATTAACTATCTATAGTTTCTGTAGGCTTTCCAACTATTTTTGGTCTGTTGACATCAACTTTTGGATGATGGTGGCGATTCTAGTTGAGTTTAACGTGTCATACAATGTTGGGGCAGGGCGCTAAGACAACCGCACTCCTTCATTTGTTTATCGCGTAACCCTGGCGGCTGTATGGTCATAAAGTACAACCCCAAAACAGAAAAAGTTGGGACGTTGTGTAAAATGTGAATAAAACAGAATGTAATAATCTGCAAATCTCTTAAACTCATATTTACTTGCAAAAAGGACACAAACAGCATATCAAATGTTGAAAATGACAAATTTGACTATTTCATGGAAAATATATGTTAATTTTGAATTTGATACCAGCAACATGTTTCAAAAAGAAGTTGGGACGGGGGTAACAAAATGCTGGAAAAGTTGTGTAATGATAAAGAAAACAAAAGGAGGAATGTTTCACAACTGATTAGGGTAACTGGCAACACGATTGGGTGTGAAAAAGAGCATCCCAGAGAGGCAGGGTCCCTTAGAAGTAAAGATGTAGGGGTATTCATCACTCTTTGTAATCCTGTGTACACAAATGATGAGAGAATGTCATTTTAATGCTTCTTAAAATGAAATTGTGAAGTATTTGGGGAGTTCATTATCTACAGGACATGATATTATTAAAACATTCAGGGAATCCAGAGAAATCTTTGCGAACAAAGGAAGGAGCTGAAAAACACATTGGATAGTCGTGGTCTTCTGGACCTCAGATGGCACTGCATCAACACCAGACCTGTTTCCAGACCTGTCATCGTATGGGCTCAGGACAACCTCTGATAACCATTGTCTATGTGCACAGTTTGATACTCAATTCAAAAACTGCAGCCAAAATTTTAACAACCAAAATTGTATTGAGACACGATACAGAAAATACCACCGTCTTATCTGGGCCTGAGGTTGTTTAAAATGGACTGAGGTAACATGGAAAAAGGTCCAGTGGGTAGACCAATCAACATTTGCCATTATTTTTGGAAATCATGGACTCATCTGGGCTAAAGAGGAGGGGGCCTATCCATGTATCCAACCTATCCAACTTGTTTTAGTGCTCAGTTCGAGACCCAACATACAGTAGCCCAAAATGATAGGCTATATAGGCTTTCTGCCCCACCAAAATGTATGGTCACCGCACGCTACTGATTGTGTGTATGCATGTATAGTTTGTACACTGTATAATGTATACATATAAATGTTTGTCTTTGTTTTAGGATCCATTCTTCATAATTGATATGCAATTTCATGAAGTACTGAGTGAAGAGGAAGAGAAAGATTTGGTCAGCAAATTGGCAGAGATTAAAAACCTGGACATGTTCCTCACTGAACTGCATGATCTCATCATGAATATGAAGGCTAGGGAGTGTAAGCCATGGTGGCGGTAAGGGTTTTATCTATTTCTTAAAATCATGTTTATTGTACTATATGTGCCCTATTCTCACAACGCAAACCCGGCGCAAAGCGCATTATTATCCTGACGCAAAGCATTTATCGTACACTCGTTTTTTGCCATGCCCTTCTCTTTTGTTACACGATGTGTTCAAGGGTGTGGCAATTAATGACCTAAGGTGTGGTCTTGGCGCATTATCTAAAAATCACTATCTTACACTATCTAAAAAGCATTATGCCACTGACCAAGAAAAACCTGGTCCATAGCGAAAGGCACATATTTTTTTTTTTAAATCAGGTTTATAGGCCAAGTACACTTGCATACCGGTATACAAGGAATTTGGTCTCTGCATTTATCCCAATCCATGAATTAGTGAAACACACAGAGCACACACTGAACACACAGTGAGGTGAAGCACACACTAACCCGGAGCAGTGAGCTGCACTTCAGCCGTGGATGTGAGCATGGGAGAGCAGTGCTCAATCACTTCCCCCGCTCACATTTTTCCCACTGGTTGGGGATCGAACCAGCAACCCGGCTATGTGTTCTTTGGTAACCCATTGTCAGTCAATAGTGAAAGTAATTAACTGTGTACAACAGTTTTGTCGTTGACTATGACACCACGGTGAAGTTAGTTTCAATTTGCCAATGAGTTCAAATAATAGATGAGTGCAGATGCATGTAGGCTATACTGCTGCTGACTATCAAAATACAGATGCGCTGTTTGAAGTTGCACTGCTTGCTGTTAAAGGGAATGACAGATGTAATTTTCATTGGTTTAAAGGATGTTACGACCAAAACACACCCATGACTGATTAAGAAACATAACACCAAACTTTTTGTGCCAGGCACCGACATTTGATAACAAAACCACCCCCAATGTGGACTGGACAAACCCCAAAATTTGTTTAAGCTTTACGCCAGTGACCATGCGTTTAGATCACCAAAATATAGCCCACTGAAGTAAGCATATCAAAAGAAGAGTATTTTAAAGGAAATTAAAAGTATTTTTTTGTGTTTCACACAGGTTCAATCAGACTTTTGAAACAGTCCTATCATGTGTCAAAGAACTTGATGAAGACTGCATTAGAAGCCTGATAAAACCTTTTGGTGAAGAACTGGAGATGAAAAATGTTATTGCTCTGTGGAAGCTGGCAGTGCAGAGAAGAGCTGCCCATGTGTGAGGTCTGTGTAGAACTAGAATGGTGGAAGAGTTGCTGATCGTAACTGCTTAAATCCAGCTTGCTCCAAAACAAATAAAAATGTGCGAATGCTGCAGTAATAGATAACCTGTGTGGAACAAATTAGACTTAAAGTGTTTTGCTTAGACTTAAAGATTGTTTGCTTAAAATTTAAAGTATGTTTGCTTAGACTTAAATAATGTTTTCTTAAAACTTAAAATGTTTTTGCTTAGATTTAAAAGGTTTTGTTTTAGATTCAAAGTGTGTTATGTTTAAATGAAATGTGTTTTGAACAAGTGTAAGAAAAAGGCATACTAGCAGTAAAAAAACTGTAGGCCAGTGAGGGGTCAATGAGAAGTCACCGGACAAGAGAAAGACGAAACAGAAAACCATTCATTCATGGCAGGAAGCGATAAGATCAAGCTAGGGCATACAGCTCGCTCGAAAAAGTATACTGGACTTCGGACTTCGCAGATTGAGAAGCAGAGATGTAGGCTTGAAAGCATTTTATTTTTATTTTTTTGTACTTAATAAAGTCAAACCCCTAACCTTTGGTTTTGTTTAAAAGACCATCCAGAGTTCTTTTTATGTTTCTTTGCCTCCCCTGTGTCGTTGAGAAAATCAATCTCCTAGCAACAGAGGCATCAGCCTACAGAGGTGACCCGTGCAAAGCTGGTAAGTTGTCCGTTCAAGGGTTTACTCTCTAAGACTGTTTATGGGCAAAACACACTGCACACATGCACTGATACATACAGGAGTAACAATATCAGTTGTGTATTTAGGAAGGAAAGTCCGATGCACCAGAGCAGACAAAAAACACAACCAGACTCTGTTAGCAGATTATTTTGTGTGAAACAAAGTTTTGCACTTAATACAAGCAAGGATATAGAAATCTGTTGATACGTAGATACAAACTGACCCTAAATAGGTCTAAGATCTGTCTTTAAGAAAAGCTTTATATTTGGCTAACTCTCCCTGTGACCAGGACGGTTAATGTCCCCTTAACCCTTGATGGCAGACAAGCATCTGTAACCCCTCTTCAACCATACCCAGCCAGCACACGACTGACCTTCAACGTTGAAATATAGGGGAAATAACGTCAGTTGTTGCGTCAATGTTGAAACAATGTTTAATGCTAAATGGTTGTAAAAGGGTATGTAGACAAACAATGAAACAACGTTGGTTGTAAAAAGGTCAAGAAAATCAATGTTGAATTATAGGTGAAATAATGTCAGTTGTTGTGTCAATGTTGAAACACTGTTTTAATGCTAATTGTAAAATGTTGACAAATGGTTGTAAAATAAGAAATCAAGGAAATCAGCACCAATGTTGAAATGGCGGATGTTGAAATAATGTTGCGATATCAACGTTGATTCAATTTGCAAATCCAACACATAATTCAACGTTGATTCACCCGTTATTATGTTTTTTTTTAAAACGTTTATAACGTTTATTTACCGTTGAATCAATGTTGAAATGCCAGCAGGGTAGTGACAGACCAAATTCTGCAAATGCAGCTCTGAATTCTTTTTACGAGCTAATCACATTGTGCAAGAATGAGGGAATGAGGGAATAAGGACCCTGAGAGAGCCTCTCAGTCGGATCAACCCTCTCCTTCAATCCCAAACCCGTCGAAAAGGGACCCTCGCATCAGACACAAACATAAGTTTCCACCACGTGCACGCACACACACACACACACACACACACACAGGAGTAGCGATTTCAACTGTGCTACGGGAGGCATCAGAGTGGTCACAAAATGTGATTCTCTGATTCACATTTACTATTATCTCTGATTCACATTTACTATTATCTCTGATTCACATTGATTATTATCTCTGATTCACATTTACTATTATCTCTGATTCACATTCACTTGAACTCCGATAATGTGGGTTTTCCCAAACATGGATTAAGATTTTTCTCTATCAAAGTTCTCTTTTTAGTCCTGGACTAGGCATAATGCGTGCTACACTAGTTGACCATGTCATAAATCCTGGATTGATGCTGAAGGAGGCTGGACTAAGAGTTCAGTCAAATCTAAGCAGATATACAGTGGCAAAAACACCTGTAAAATTTGTATCTACACGTTACGACAGAATGTTTAACCCTTTAGGCGCCAGAGGTTTTTTTTTTCGAAACGTTCGATTTTGACATCTTCATTTCAAAAGGCTATATCTTAAAAGTGATAAGAGATAGAGACTTTAGAGACTGTAAATTAGAGAAATATTAAGGATGACCCAAAGTTTATGTAGAGATTAAATATATTAATATTATGCATATTATGACGTCATATGGTGGCGGCCATCTTGGATTATAGAATTTTCTGGCCCAGCGTCAAAAATTCTGTCATTTGCCGAGTTCACCGTAGCTTTTACCAACTACACAGAAGTCATCTGTTCCGTGTTCCCCAGCAGCCGCAAAGAGTTAAACAACTACCTAGCCATCATCGCCGGCCTAGCCGTGTCCTACGGGGGAGCCCATTTTTATACATACCACCGGCTGTTTTCAGCAAAATGCGCTTACCCTTACTGGGGCGCACTCGATATGGAGCTCCATAACCGAGTTTTCCTAGGACCTAAGCCATCTTGTCCCCTCTGCAATAGCCCCAGTCACGGCGCGGTCGAGTGTCCACTAGTCAACCCCGACCATCAACTCCCCAGCACCAGCTCCACAGCCCCGAAATCCTCATCCTATGTTCCCCGCATCCCCGATGCTACGGTAGGAGAAGCCAGGGAAGAAGACGAGCATTCCTGGAAAGGTCGAGAAATCTGCCGAAGATTTAACTTTGCTTAGTGCCCCCAATCCTCCTGCCGTTACCTCCACGTTTGCAGCTACTGCGCAGGCGCCCATGCCAAGTCAGTCTGTTCCGCACTCAAGAACATAAAAAAAGTTTTACCCTGGCTCCCCCCCTTGACCTTGAAGGATTACGGTAAGCGAATTTACGTCATTTCCTGTTTGTAGTGTCAGAGTGGCTGCTCTCACACTAGCTCGCTCCTGTTTTTCTTTCCACGTAATCCACTTAATTAGACTACACCTAGGTTTTATTTACGTAAAAACTCCACTCTTAACCACTCGTGTAGCCAATTCACTTGTCTAATATAATTCAATTGTCTAATCTATCTTAAGGACGATGGCAGGGTCCTCTGCTGCCCCTGCCTCTCCTATTTCCGATTCTCTCCGTTGCCCGGCGTGTCACATGCTAGCTAACTCTTCAGCCTCCTTTAGTGGACATGCTACTTGTAATAAATGCAGACTAATAGCTAGCTTGGAGGCGAGGATAGGTGAACTAGAGAATCGCATCCACACACTGGATCAGATTAGCAAACAGCTAGTGGCAGAACCCTTGGGAAATTGTGTGGATGCACCAGCCGACTGCACAGTTAGCGCAACCATGACGGCCCCCTCGCAGCAAGGGGATAGTCCTTGGGTGACTGTTAGGGGAGCCAGATTTAAAAGCAGCCCGTTGGGCCTGTTTCAGCCTGGATCTAAATCCAAACGAAGGAAGCCCACTGCTAACCACCAACCTATTCATGTTTCTAATAGATTCTCCCCCTTAGCTAAACAAACCGAGAAACCTGCTACTCTGGTCATTGGCGCTTCTACTATACGAAACGTGATGCTAGCGACTCCATCGGCCATAGTAAAATCGATATCTGGGGCCAGAGCTAACGACATCGAATCAAATTTGAAAGTGCTGGCTAAAGCTAATCGTAAATACTCGAAAATAGTTATCCACACTGGCACTAATGACGCCCGACAAGGCGTCAATCGGAGATCACCATACAAAACTTTATCTCCGCGGTGCAGGTTGGCAAGCAACAGATGTCTGACTCTGTAACTTTTCTGGACCCATACCCATTAAAAGAGGTGATGAAATGCTCAGCAGAATTTCGGACCTCAACCGATGGCTGTCAAAGTGGTGTGCCAATAACAATGTGGGCTTAATAGATAACTTTAGCTCCTTCTGGGGGAAACCTGGACTGTTGAAAAGAGACGGTATCCATCCCACATGGGAGGGTACTGCCCTCCTTTCAAGGAACATAGACCGTCACTTAACCGAGGCTAGTTCCTGACGAACCAGAGATCCAGGAAGCAGAGATAAGGTCTTACACAGATCTCTGCAGTCCTAACAGTCACCCAGGTATACAGGGCATACAAGGCCAAATAGAGAGGGTGTCTGTACCAAGACTGTCAACTCTTACTCGACCCACTAGGGGAATTATTCGTAGCAATCTTATTACGATAAAAACTTCTCCGGTGAAGCAAATTCCTCCAAAAACGCAACTTACACTTGCTTTACTTAATATTCGATCACTGTCAAGTAAAACTGCCTTGGTTAATGAAATTATTACTGACAATCATATAGATGTTATGTGTCTTACTGAAACCTGGCTTAAACCAGATGAATACCTTCCATTAAATGAGTCTACACCTCCCTCCCATTTGAATTATCATGTACCACGCCACACTGGCAGGGGAGGTGGAGTAGCTACAATCTATCAATCTAGTCTTCTCACATCTCCCAAGCTCACACACAAGTTTAAATCTTTTGAAGTTCTAGTCCTCAATTTTTCAGAGGCGGACCCATACCCTACTCCACTCCCCAGCTTTTCGGAGACCATCTTCCTATAAACCACCCCCTCAGCTACATTCAGCCCATCACAGCCGACCAAGCCCTTCAAGCCCTCGCACCCAGGACCATGCAGTCCTACTGGACTGCTCGGTCTTGCTTCAAACAGTTCCACGCAAAGCACTCATTACCATTTCCCAGTTTCGATGCAGTCACCATATCATCATTTATCACCTACGCCCACACTTCACTCGGGATCAGAGTCTCTTCCATTAGAGTCTACCTAGCTGGCATTCATTTCTTCTTCAAACTCCTCCACGGCTCCGAATGCCCTTCCTTCTCCGACACCAGGATAGGCTTGTTAATCAAAGGTATCCGTAGGCAACAGCCAGTCCCCCAAGACTCCCACCTCCCTATTACCTCAAGCATTCTCGCCACCTGCCTCGCTACCCTTCGCCACCTGCCTCGCTACCCTTCGCAAAGGGTTCATTTCACCGCATTCCGATTTCACCATCTCCGTTATGTTTCTACTGGCCTTTTTGGGCTGCTGAGATGTAGCGAGTTTACATGCCCTTCGTCTCTCTTCATTCCCGATGTCCACCCGTGCATCGCAGATCTAGAGCAGCGAGACCAAGACACCATTCGATTTACCATCAAACAGAGTAAAACCAACCAGTTCCGAAAAGGACACTCCATATTCATATTTAACTCCGCCTCAGATCTTCAGCCTTTCCAATACCGATCTCACTACATCTCATATCGGTCAGCTCAAGCTTCGTCTACTAGCCCGCTCTTCGTGTCAGATGAAGGGCTACCCATCACTCGCCACAGGTTCCAGACACTCTTAAAAACCATTCTAGTCAAATCTGGTTTTCCGCTGACCGCCACTCCGCGACACCTCTTCAGGATAGGAGCTGCCACAACAGCCGCTCCAACGCTTATCGGAGCAACAAATTAAAATACTGGGCCGTTGGTCCTCGGATGCCTACCAGTTTTACATCCGCTCCAATCTAGCGGATTTACGACTCGCTCAGCAAGCACTTATGTAGTCGGTAGCGGCCTTTCTATGTGATCTTTTGGGGTGCAAGCGGTCATCGCTCTATCGCGATCTCCGCTCCAGGACCACGGACAGCTACCTTGCCAAACACGCACTTCTCCCATACATTTAGTCTAGCTGAAGCAATCATATCGAAGGGCGAACTAGTGAAATGTTGTTTTCTAAACAAAGTTCGGGAGGAGCCTTCGGGATGATTGACAGCAATTAACTCACCCACTGCCGCCGCAGGGTAGGCTATTTAAGCCGACCTCCTTTTCCATACGTCACACGCTCCGGTGTCCGCGAAATCATCCCCCCTCCTCCTCCATTTCACCTATTGCCCTGTTACTCATCCTCCTTACACAGGGGGGTGCAAGCGGTCATCGCTCTATCGCGATCTCCGCTCCAGGCACTCCAGGACCACGGACAGCTACCTTGCCAAACACGCACTTCTCCCATACATTTAGTCTAGCTGAAGCAATCATATCGAAGGGCGAACTAGTGAATTGTATTTTAAATTGTAATTGTAAATTTAGGAGTTACAATTGACCAAGACCTATCACTAAGTAATCACATAAAACAGATTACCAAAACTTCATTTTATCACTTAAGGAACATTTCAAAGATAAGGAAGTCTTTATCCTTACCAGACGCTGAGAAATGAATCCATGCTTTTGTCACCTCAAGGATTGATTATTGCAACGCTTTGTATGCTGGCTGCAATAACACCTGTCTAAAGAGCTTAAAGCTTATACAAAATGCAGCTGCTCGCACACTCACTAGAACTAAAAAATATGAACATATTTCCCCTATCCTGGCATAGAACTGGCTGCCTGTTAAAAGTTGCATTGACTTCAAAGTATTACTTCTAACGTACAAAGCCATTAATGGCCAGGCACCAGAATATATTAAAGATCTCCTAGTCCCATATAACCCGCCCAGCCCGTTACGATCACAGAATACTGGCCTGCTTGTAATTCCAAGAATCTCAAAAACGACAGTAGGTGGCAGAGCTTTCAGCTATCAGCAAGACCCCTCCTCTGGAATAATCTACCCCTCCTCAATTGATTAGCAGACACCCTCCCTATTTTTAAGTCTAGACTTAAAACATACCTCTTTACTGCCTCCCATAGTTAGGTATGGTGCGGTGTGGAACTTCACCCATCTCGGGGATTTTGGAATGGACCACCCTGCTGAGTCCTCGTGTGACTGGCACCCCAGTCGTGCGTGAGATGGTGGTCACTGACCATACCTGCGCTGGTGTCGACTACCCCTCACCATGCCTTAGTTATGCTGCTATAGCATAGTGCTGTCATGGACTTCTCATGTGCCATGCCATACAACCCCCTCCCCTCTCCTCTCTCTCCTACCCTCTTTCTCTCAACTCTCCCTCTCTTGCCCATTCCCACTATGATTTACTGTAACAATATATAGCACCACTGATCCCTTCTTGACATTAATCACATTGATTTCTCAAGTAATACTAACCCATTCTACATTTCTCTTTCTTCTCCCTTACTGTACCTCACTTGTGAGGTATATCATCACCAGTCATCAACCATCCATGTGCCTGGCCCTCCTCTTACCCATCCCACCTGAAGTCCCATCCTTGACAGCTGTATTACTGTCCCCCTACCTGGATTCCTGGCCCGTACAGCCCCATCACCTGCCTATGACAACTCTGCCCGGATTCTGGCCTGTCTGCTGACCCACCACTTGCCCCTTGACAACTTTCTTTCCTGGACAATTACGACGCCGGACTATTGCACTTTCTCTCACTAAATCATGATTAATGCTTTATCATACCGGATACGTAATCATCCCACCTCTTGTAACTTTCACCTCAGGTGCTTTAAACACCATGTCCTATTCTCCACACCTGACTGTCATATGCATTTGTCATTGTTTACAGACCTTACTGTCCATATTGACCCTAGGCAGATGGGTCAGGCCCCTGAGTCGTGGATCTGCTCGAGGTTTCTTCCTATATGTATCTCTAATTCTAGGGAGTTTTTTCTCGCCCCTGTTACCCCGGTTACCCTGTTACCCATGGGCCTTCCTTCCTTCCTTCCTTCCTTCTTTCTTCCTTTTCTTTTCTCCCTCTTTTCTTTTTCTCTGATTGCCTACATTCTGTAAAGCGCCATGATACATGTGTAATGTTTTGGCGCTATATAAGCACAATAAATTGAAATTGAATTGTAGGCTCGGCCTAAGACAATTTAAATGTAACAAACAAATAATGACCACACA
This sequence comes from Alosa alosa, assembly GCF_017589495.1. Taxonomy (NCBI): domain Eukaryota; kingdom Metazoa; phylum Chordata; class Actinopteri; order Clupeiformes; family Clupeidae; genus Alosa; species Alosa alosa. The sequence continues at coordinate 31,724,741 of NC_063190.1, read as the reverse complement.
AACAAACAAATAACAAACAAACAAACAATGACCACACAGGCTATATAAAATGAGCAGGTCCAGATCATACTGAACTTGCACACCTCAGGCCACACAAACACACAAACTCCCCACGGGGAGAAATTGCCAAACCCGGCACACACTACAATAGTAATTTTAAAATGAGCAGGTCCACAACAGTCATTAAGACAGCTCAAGACAAGACATATCTATGAGCAGATCCAGCCCTAAATTAGCAGAGATGTACTCATAGGACATACAACACAAACACACAGACATCCATGGCTCTCACAACCATGAATGCTGGTGGGCAGCAAGGCCCCGCTCTGACGCCATCATGAGCATTTTAATAGCTGACCAATCAGACCCAAGCAGGAACTCCACTTTGGCAATCAAAGGTGGGCGGGACCTGAAAACAGGAAAGGCAGAAGCACACAGACAGGTAGCCTATAGCGATGTGGTCAGGATACACACTGGTATACCATAGTCTGCCTTACTGGTGACCGAGTCGTGGTTCTAGATCACAAAATTCATAGTTTACCCACCTCTTTTTTTACCACTACACCCCTGGCTGTAATGGCTGCATCCATATAGTGCAATGACACCACTTGACAACAGTAAGTGACGATGACAACTTCACATCTGTTGATTTTGTTTATCAGTGGTTGTCTCTCCAAATGTATGTGAAGCCCCACATCATACCAGAAAAAGTTCTACCTGTGCATTTAACATAGATGATTTCCCTAATTAGCTCATCTGCCTGGCTGGAGTTGTACCAGTTAGAATCAGTCTGGGGTGAGTGAATGGTTGGAGCAAATATGTGGCAGGACTTTTACTGTCTGAGGTCAGGTCAAGTCAGTTTTATTCTTTTAGCACATTTAACATGCACAGAGTGCAACACAAAGCGCTCCACATACAAGACACATAACAGAAAGACAAAAGATGCCGGACGGAGAGGCGTAGTGACACCAAGACAGACAACAAACAAATTAAGAAATAAAAAGTAAAAAAAGAAATAAATACATTTAAAAAGAAAAAAAATGTTAAATTAGTCCAATTTCCAAACCAGCTGATGTCCAAGGGCAATGATGACCCGCGTGAAATATGCGCACAGCGGTCACATAGGCCTAGTTTAACATCACTCTGAGTTCGCATTCAAGCAAGCAAAACGATGACTTGAATACATCTGTTTCACTGGAAGGGCAAGGGGTAACAACAGGACAACACAGAGACAGACCAGAATGCAGGACTAATGTTATGAGAGTATTACAGTAATATGGGATATTCTACGGGAAAATATTAAAACGGCAGGACAGCGGGGAAAAGTTAAAATGATAAACCCGGAAAAAGTTGGCATGTTAGGTATTTTTCGGTCCCTGTGATTATTTGTGAAATTGTGCAAACGGCCTTTTCAAGTCATTTTAGAAGGAAGGAGTGTAGCAAGCTGCCAAATTGACGATCGTCTGAGAAATTGAGTTTTGGATAATGTTCAGCTTCGGCAGCTTTACAATGACTGAGGAAGCCTAGAGACATAGTAGGGATGGGAAGTCTGACACCGAGGCACCGAAGCTCGTATCACTTTCGCGAAGCAATCTGCTTCGGCATAATGTATCGGAGCTGTGATCAAAGTTGTAAGGTCATTTGACTGATGACGCACGAAGCTCGGACGCCACTGAAAAGTTTAAATGGGACATTTGACACAGGGGCACCGGTGCTTGTATCAAACCCCTAAAGCGTTACGGGTTCGATAAACCTTTAAAGTCCCCAACACATATGTTTTGTTGCACAAGCACCCTTCTAAAATTGTAGCCCTACACAAGCACTTCACAATCCCCACTGTACACAATGCCCCATGTTTTCACAATGCCCTTTATATGTTTTCTGTTATCTGACACTGCTGTGGTCATCTGCAGCAATTAGCCTATGTTATTTTGCAAAACATCAAATGAAGTCTTAAACAACCACTATAGAGAAGCATGCAATATCAAATAATGCTAACGCATGGCAATTATGAACATGGCGGGATTTGAACCCCGGTCACACGCGGTATACTAACACGCTACCACCCTCCCAAGGACATTTTAAGGTTTTTAAGGAAACATAGCATTATTTAAAACCAAGCACATTACATTTTCAATTCGAATTATTAGAAGCATATGAAAACTATAATGTTTATTCCAATGACTGTAGGCCTAATAGTTTTTACTCACAAGGGAACAGAACACGTTGTCTCTCCGCTTTGTTTTACCAGTGTCAGAAAAGGGCCATTTGGTCGGCATGTGGCTTCGTCTGTGATTGTTTTAAACATCCTCTCGCTAATGAGAGCCGCCGTTATGTTTGCTAACCACCAGATGTCACTGTTTTGTATTCGATGCTTTGACACTTCAAAACACTTACGATACAATCAGGAAGAACCTTCCAAAGCCTCATGGGGCTTCATCATAGACAGTAAAAGATATGGACAGAGTCATCACGTAGACGTCAATCGAGGCGAGTGAAGCGAATTTCAACCGTTTCCTCTTGGTCGACGAGGCTTTCTGCGCAGGCTCAGGGGACGTAAATGTAACGTGGGCACGTAGTCTGACTTGTGTAACTCTTGTGATAGCTGCACCAAGAGATTGGGTATGTAGCCACTTACTTCGTTACCACCATGTCTACATTACTGTTCTAAATGTCCTAGTTGTTCGTAGATAAATGTGATTTAATATAAACAGCACTCGCCACATTCATAGCCAAGGCTACTGTCAATCCATCAAAACTTCGCTGAAATGTTGTGCTCAGAGCCATATAAAGGTAGAGTTGCGACAATGGGTGTTCAAAGTTCGTTAAGGTCACGTGGTTCATGTAAACTTCAAATAGTTCCCGGAAGTGATTGACAATGGATTAGAATGCATTAAATAGGCTACTGTTCAATGATAGACAGAGCCACGATTTTGGTTAATTGACAGTCAATAAATGCAATGCATTGATATACAATATTTATAACACGGTGTAATTATTGTGTAAACTATGTAGTTATCCTACCATTACAACAATATTAAATTAAATGCAAGACCTTATATCTTAGCCTGCTATATAAGGTGACGTTTTTTTCCGCCCTTTTTTTGCCAATGAAAATGAATGCAAAATAAAAAAAACAGTCCTGCTCCTAACTGAAGAAACGTTTACGTTACCAACAATGTTAACAACAAACTCCGCTTCACTGCTGCAAGTAGGCCTACAAAGTTGGCTGTAAATATGCTTCGCCATATTTAACGAACCAGCTAGCTTTGTGATAACAAAATCTTACCTTTTATGTGTTTAGTCCACTGAAAGTTATCCACATATCAAACGATTAAATCCACAGTTATGGAGGAATTGTTTTGGGGAAGCAGTTGCACTTTATCCCACTTTTGCTGCCCTTTTTAAAATGAAACCACTAATCCATAGCCTAGATGAGCATTGCATAACGTTACAACTATGTTGACATGATGGTAAAGCTAAATGCCCAAGACACGCCACGCCATAAAAGTTGTAGGCTACAAACGCAAAAAACTTAATGACAGCTCGTTTGTGGGTGTTGCCTAGTGCTGCCTAATTGAAATGGTATAGGCATCTTATATTAGGTTATTATGTGTGGCACATTTATTGGGCTTTAGCCTCTTTTAATTTATTTGATAAGGAACTGATAAAAACTGAGCAGCAGAAAAGCTGTCATAGTCGATACATAAATAGTTTATTATTATAATTAGGTTATTAATACAATTACTTTACTACTATTACTGTTGTTACTGTTTATTATTATTATTATTCGGATGAGCCAATAATGTAAATCTGAGTCTGAAATGTTGGCTACAAACAGTCTGTAACTGCACTGCTGCTATTATAAATGGTTAACTTTCGGGAACTATTTGAGGCTTCCATTAGCCGCCATTGTTAAAAAAAAAATGGAACATTAGCGTCAATGGAGTTGTCGCAACTCTACCTTTATATGGCTCTGGTTGTGCTCCGATGCTTTCGTTCTTATCCAGAGAATACGGTTATTTTGCTCCTGTGCGACGCTTTCACCCGCTCTGGCTATATGCTTATTACGTCATTGATTTCGGAAAAAAAGTGTATTACTCAGTCTAAGTCAGTTACGAGGTTATGACGCCAATCACACAATGTTGTATTACTCCGGAAATAGAAAAAGTTAATATAAAGGCTTAAAACGCTTCAGCTGTAACGTTATTTGATGTCAAAGTGGCGCCAAAATTGAATGGGCTTCAATGGGGATGGCTAGGTGAACTGGTCTACTATTTAGCCTCAGATTCGCCATAGTGTCTACGCTCTCCGAACGTTCGCCTGCCCCCTTGGGCTTCATTCGCCCAACCCTAGTCCATAGCAACAAGTTCATGTGTTAAATTTGTTATTACCCAGTGTGCTTTGTTGAATGGTCTCAAATGTTTTATTGTTTTATTTCATGTGAATACTTACTAGAGGAGTAACTTAGAGAAAGTAGGCTAATGCAGTTGCAGGAAGTGTGCATTTAGTTTCCATGCTTATTGTGTTTCCATAACGATGTTAGTGAGTAAATCTACTGAAATGGCCACCATCTTGGTGAAGTGTGATGTGTAAGATCAGAAAGCAGAGGCAGAGACTTTCTAATGTGGAGACACAGCACTCAAAAAATACTATATATAGTTACCATTTCGATAAACCATACATAATTTCAAAGAAAAATATTACCACTCGAGGGAAATGAGTGTGGTGTCCATTAAGATGTGAAATCTAGCGCATAATATTTTCACTTAATCACGGATGTGTTGATGACAAAAATTAGGAAATATTAGATGACTTAAGGAGACGTGATGTTGAATTACATGCCGATGCCATTTAACCCAAATACCCCAGCGGCAGCACGGGAGAGAAGAGATTAACTGACAGAAGATATGCATTGTCTATAGAGAGGTAATGTTAGATTACATTGTACATAGCAAAAAATATCACCATGCATTCATAATCTCGCGGATTCAGTGAGAGTGATCCCAAAACATCGGAAAGTATGTTTTTGTGTCAATTCTGTATTACATTTTGTCAAGAGGAAAAATCAATAGCTGACAGTTCCTAACTGAACAGTAAAATTATAGCGCCAGAACGCCCCTATTGCGCTTCTGGCAAATACGCCACCATAATAGCAATCAGCTATGGAACAAGCGTGCCTGTTGTTAAAGGGAATGTGAGATGACGCTTGATTGGTTTATTGCACGCTACTCAAACCACACCCATGATTAATGTAGCTACTTCAGACCACCCCATTTTAGATTTGCGCCTGGCTAACAGTCAAATATCCCGCCGTAAAATAGCATCAGCCAAGATCCGCCCCACAAAGTGACTTATGCTTTTATGCAAAGACACTTCCGCTTTCAGACCGCTAAAATATAGCCCTAAGCCACTTACAATGTAAAATTATGTCCCTGCAGCAAAACAACGCATTTCTCTGTGAGGGCTTGCCTCGCTCTCAGGTGTATGCTTGGAGAAGTGACAAAAGAAATGTTCATCTTAAAGTCTTTTTGCTGTCATAGGTGAACATCGTGCGCACTTAATGCACGCAACAAAGCATATAGCCTACCTGACAAATGCATACCTGCGACTTTTCTCCCAACTTGCTCGAAGTTATTTGTCCTGTTTTAATTTTTTTCTTTACATCTTCAAGCTTCACATTGCACTTAAGCTACACAATACAGCACAGCAGGCCCGGTGTGATTCGTGCGAGTGGAGAAGCTGCGCATGACACGTGTTGCGCAGATGACATTACAAATGACATTTTGTAACTCTGGGCCTAACTTGTATAACTTTGTACACACTTGTTACTTAGGCCTACTTTATTAAATATATAATATTTCTGACTATGGCATAGCTTTAGCTCCCCACCCAAGTAGGCTAATGATTTTTAAAAAAATGCTTGATCAAGGACCCGGCCCGGCCCGCGGATAGTGGCTGGAAATATCGGCCCGACCCGGCCCGCGTGTTCGTTCGGGCAGAGAATCTAAACTCTAATCCAGATCAGTCTTTCTCTATTTTCATTATTTCAGGTCTTACTAGAATGTCATTTCCATTTTTCCTGTCTGGTCTCTTTATGGTCTCACAGTAATAACTTTTAACTAATATCTTTAATCTTATATCTTTTTTTCTACTCTTATCTGGGGATTTTCATAAGTGATGGAGAATAATGTAATTTAGGCTTGAGTTGTGCAATATTGTATGAAGCCAATAGATGGTGACTGTGGCCAGTCAAAAGTGTTTTGTGGAAAATACTGAACTCTTCTTTCACATAAGACCATAAAGGTGAGGAAGTGTCAATATCACAATAAATTAAGCACAAGGGCTACCATAAAGCACCATAGATGTTTTATTATTTGTGGAAAATTATGAACTTCTAACATCTGAACACTCATATTTGTGTTCCTTAAACCACCCTGAACCATTTGTACTTTGTGGCAGGGCGCATTATCCTGCTGAAAGAGGCCACTGCCATCAGGGAATACTGTTTCCATGAGAGGATGTACATGGTCTGCAACAATGCTTAGGTAGGTGGTATGTGTAAAAGTAACATCCTCATGAATGGCAGGACCCAATGTTTCCAAACAAAACATTGCAAAGCATCACATTGTCTTTGCCCACTTGCCTTTTTTCTGCCTTCTTAGTGCATCCTGGTGCCATGTTTTCCCCTTTTCCCAGGTAAGTGATGCACACGCACCTGGCCATCCATGTGATGTAAAAGAAAACATTCTTCCATTGCTTCGTGGTCCAGGGCCCTGTAATACGAAGCAGGGTTACTGGCCTATCTGGGTAACTTCGAGAGTAACTTGATCACATGTGGCGTAATTTCTAGATTAACCCGTACTACGAAAGGTGGATAGGTTTTAACAGAGGTATGCTGCCATGGCAATTTCATCTCAAACCTGCTCCGAGCAGGTTATGTCCTTGGTTAACCCAAGGTTTCCGTTTAACCACACCCTTTATAAGTAGGCTACACCCCTCCACTAACAATTTCACCCGAGACAATGTCGGCGTACCTGGCATCGGCATCGTTACTCGTCAAAAGCTTATTCAAATTAAGTATTAATTAAGTATATAAGTATTAAAATTAAGGATGTCCAGTCCACATTGGGAGGGTTTTCAGGCCCCATCATGACATTCTAGGGCCCTATCATGACATTCTAAAGTGCATCGTCACTCGTCAAAAGTCTGTTCAAATTTAGTAGGATGTCCAGTTCACATTGGGAGGGGTTTCGTTATCAAACGTCGAGCGCATGGCGCAACAAGGTTTTTTAATCAGTCATGGGTGTGTTTGGGGCGTATAACATCATTTAAACCAATGAGAATGATATCTGCCATTCCCTTTAACGACGCAAAGCGCAATGTCAAATAAATGCATCGGTATTTTGACATTAAACGGCGCATTTGAAGGAGGCTGCTTGAGAGACCATATGGAATAGTCATTCCACTAAACCATGCTTTACTAAAAACCTAGCATAGCCTTCACGCATTTGCACTCTATTATTTGAACTCATTGGCAAAGTGAAACTAACTTCACCATGGTGTCAGTCAATGACAAGACAGTTATGTGCAGTTACCATTCTGAATGATGTTTTTCTGTTTCACTTTCACGACGGCCATGTGCATTTGGCACAGGTGTTGCATCTAAAATGTTCACAGGATTAGGCATACACTACATCAGTCAATTGGGGCTACTTAAAGGTCCCATGGCATGAAAATTTCACTTTATGAGGTTTTTTAACATTAACACGAGTTCACCTAGAGTATGGTCCCCCAGTGTCTAGAAATGGCGATAGGTGTGAACCGAGCCATGAGTATCTTTCTCCGCTTTTTATAAAATGAAAGCTGAAATGGCTCAATCTGGAATTTTCCCCTTATGTTGTCATAAGGGGAAAGGTTGCATCCTCTTTCTCTGTTTTGCCCGCCCAGAGAATTTGCCCTGCCCGTGAAAAAAATTAGCTACGACCCACCTTGCAAGCCTCATACTGTTTTTTCGTCGAGACATCATGGCTTGCAAACGAACGAAGCAGTTGCTCAGTGTTTGGATGTAGAAATGAACACAAAGTTTTTTTTAGTTTCTTCATCTGAGCCTCTGAAGAACCAGTGGGTTAATTTTATTTTCTCTGGAAATGCGCTGACACAACTTCCAAAGTTTTATATCTGCACCAAACATTTCACCAATGACTGTTTCCTGAACTTGGGCCTTGCTGACCGTCTGAAAATAAAGTCTGGATCAGTACCAACTCTGTTTCTGTCCCCACCCCTCACCTGTTTCTGTTTATTAGCCTTGTCACTGCCTCACCTGTTTCTTATGTTCATTACGAGACACTTTCTGACTTGTTGTGACCCATTTTCTCCATCCAGATTTAGATAAGGCCAGACAAGGCATACAAATATATATAAAGTATATAATATAAAAAAAACACAACTAAGCAATAAGGACAGTAGAAGATAAACAATATACTAAATATACTAAAATACAAATTATACTAAATAACACTTAATCTAAATTAATTCTAAAAAACATTATCCACATAGTGGGTGATTAATCAATCAAGAGGCGCTTGCAATGACTGAGGCAGGGACTGAGCCTGTGATTCTCTGTGCATAGTAAGCTAAGGTAAGGTTCTCTGTGTGAGTGAGTGTCATGGTGATGGTGCAAATGAGTAAGTCAAACAGTGCAACAGTGCAAGAATAAAGTCTCTATATCTATATATATATATAACTATCTTAAGAAAAGGTATAAGCACATGTAAGAAAAACACATGTAAGAAATATTATGAAGATGAATGAAGAGCTTCATTTTGAAAATCCTTTACAAATGTGGATTTACTATATATTGCCATGTATATACCACCTGAATTCAAAGTGCATTGAAACATCTTAGCTTTCCCTGCTAGTCTTGTCCATCAGGGTGATCAACCTCATAGCCACACCCACACTCACAGTTCTCATATCTCAACCAAACAATCATTACCCATAACCACCATAACCAGTCAAGCTACATTTTAAGATTCAGATTGTTGTGTTCCTAATCTAAATTATGTAATAAGATGTGAAGAGTGTGGGTCATGGGGTCATGTTTCTGACAGAACCTTGGTGATGAGGATCTACCTAGTAACATGTGTACGAAAGAAGATGATTGGGAGATGACATTTTAAATGCCCTGCTTAGCAGAGCATCTGAGAGGCCAAGAGTAAGTATAAGTATAAGTATATATATGCTACGACCCACCTTGCAAGCCTCATACTGTTTTTTCGTCGAGACATCATGGCTTGCAAACGAACGAAGCAGTTGCTCAGTGTTTGGATGTAGAAATGAACACAAAGTTTTTTTTAGTTTCTTCATCTGAGCCTCTGAAGAACCAGTGGGTTAATTTTATTTTCTCTGGAAATCTTTTGACACAACTTCCAAAGTTTTATATCTGCACCAAACATTTCACCAATGACTGTTTCCTGAACTTGGGCCTTGCTGACCGTCTGAAAATAAAGTCTGGATCAGTACCAACTCTGTTTCTGTCCCCACCCCTCACCTGTTTCTGTTTATTAGCCTTGTCACTGCCTCACCTGTTTCTTATGTTCATTACGAGACACTTTCTGACTTGTTGTGACCCATTTTCTCCATCCAGATTTAGATAAGGCCAGACAAGGCATAAAAATATATATAAAGTATATAATATAAAAAAACACAACTAAGCAATAAGGACAGTAGAAGATAAACAATATACTAAATATACTAAAATACAAATTATACTAAATAACACTTAATCTAAATTAATTCTAAAAAACATTATCCACATAGTGGGTGATTAATCAATCAAGAGGCGCTTGCAATGACTGAGGCAGGGACTGAGCCTGTGATTCTCTGTGCATAGTAAGCTAAGGTAAGGTTCTCTGTGTGAGTGAGTGTCATGGTGATGGTGCAAATGAGTAAGTCAAACAGTGCAACAGTGCAAGAATAAAGTCTCTATATCTATATATATATATATAACTATCTTAAGAAAATGTATAAGCACATGTAAGAAAAACACATGTAAGAAATATTATGAAGATGAATGAAGAGCTTCATTTTGAAAATCCTTTACAAATGTGGATTTACTATATATTGCCATGTATATACCACCTGAATTCAAAGTGCATTGAAACATCTTAGCTTTCCCTGCTAGTCTTGTCCATCAGGGTGATCAACCTCATAGCCACACCCACACTCACAGTTCTCATATCTCAACCAAACAATCATTACCCATAACCACCATAACCAGTCAAGCTACATTTTAAGATTCAGATTGTTGTGTTCCTAATCTAAATTATGTAATAAGATGTGAAGAGTGTGGGTCATGGGGTCATGTTTCTGACAGAACCTTGGTGATGAGGATCTACCTAGTAACATGTGTACGAAAGAAGATGATTGGGAGATGACATTTTAAATGCCCTGCTTAGCAGAGCATCTGAGAGGCCAAGAGTAAGTATAAGTATATATACTCTTTTGATCCCGTGAGGGAAATTTGGTCTCTGCATTTAACCCAATCCGTGAATTAGTGAAACACACTCAGCACACAGTGAGGTGAAACACACACTAATCCCGGCGCAGTGAGCTGCCTGCTTCAATGGCGGCGCTCGGGGAGCAGTGAGGGGTTAGGTGCCTTGCTCAAGGGCACTTGAGCCCACTGGTCGGGGCTCAAACCAGCAACCCTCCGGTTACAAATCCAGAGTGCTAACAACAGGATGTTGCATTGGCCGGGAATCGAACCCGGGCCTCCCACGTGGCAGGCGAGAATTCTACCACTGAACCACCAATGCGTGAGTGAGGTGCTATGTCTTTAGAGGAAGCAGTTTAGATGTGAAAAAGAAAAACAATGCTGGTGCCAACGCCTACGCCCCATAGCATACGGCAACATTTAAATACCCCCATGACACACAGATACAGAGTTAGTCAGGCTGCCAAGTAGAAAAACTGTTACAACAGCACAGCTCCACTAATTCATTTATTTTTTCACCAGCAGCCAGCAAAGCAACTAGATGTACCGCAGAGCGGTACAAAATATGACCGCCGCCCAGTCCAGCACATTTTTTCCACAAAAATAAATCACGCTGAAGGGCCTATATGATTCTAACTGTCTTATGCATTATCCACACTCAATTCTCACTGGTATCTGCTAGACAACAAGTACCAAAACATGATTAGTTCATAGATTTCACATGTAAAATTCATTTTATACAACCCCACCCCCATCTTGCCTGTTCATAATTCTGAGAAATTCTTGAATTGTGTGCATGTGTCGCGTGTACGTTTATGTTTATGTGTGTGGGTGTGTGTGTGTGTGTGTGTGTGTGTGCGTGCTTGTGTGTTTGCCTGCGTATGTGTGTTTGTGCATGTGCATGTATGCGTACATATGTCTACTGTGTGAGTATGTGTCATACGTATGATTACTGTGAATGTATGTGTGTGCGTGTGTATCAGTTTATGCACATGTGTGCACATGGAATGGGTTAACATGACCCCTGGAGGCAAACATACGGAAAAAAATGGTCCTCCTAAACCCTACGGTTCTCGAGATATTCACAGAAAACTGTGTCTGCCCTACCCTCCTTTCGGGGGGTGCAGTCCAGCGGGGGGGGCTACAGATCAAAACGAAAAACGATGGTTCCATGGTATCCATGTGGGGTTACATGCCCACCAAGTTTTGTCTACCCCGGTCTTTCAGTGTCCCGGGAATCCTTGACGGAAATTTGGACATGCGAAAAAGAAAAAAAAAGAAAAAAGAAAAAACCTACCTAAAAAACCTGACTAAACCTATATGAGCACCGCTTCGCTGCGCGGCGGTCATAATAAGTAATACCAGATACCAACTGACACTCACTGGTCACATCTTACAGGGTCAGACATTAAAAACACTGGCCTGGCTTTATATCTTCAGGGTGTGCTCTACAGTCACTGTTAGTATACTTTACTAAATATGACACTAATTATCCTGGTCTTTCAAGTCCCGCGTATAAAGGAGTGGTATGAGTATCAGAGCTAGTGAGTGGAGCTGAGCAGTGCGAATATATCGGCTCCTCCTCTGTTCAAATTCGCGGCAGATCGCTCTGTTCAATTTCACTACCCGCTCCACTTAAAAATCCTCCCACTCCAGTGAAATCGCTCCACTCTCGCTCAAATTTAAAAGAGGGAGAAATACAATAGGAGGACCACCTTTTTTTGTACAATGGGCATTACTTTGAAATGGCCACTTCAGTCGCGCATTACGCGTGAAGCTGCGTGAAACTTTAGTACCACTTTTAGCCACTGTGCGTTGCTCTGCCACTGTACATTGCTCTGTCAGTAGCCTGTCTGCCGCCCCTTCTGAAAAAGCAGGAGGCTACCTTGAAACATAATTGTTGCCAAGAGGAATCCCAGCCTATGAATTCAATAACTTAATTTGCTGTCTACGTTATTGTCAGTGTTGGGGGTAATGTGTTACAAAGTACAATTCAAATTTCAGTAATTCGTTACAGTTACTGAATAACTGTAACGTCCATTCCTGCGTTACTCTTGATATCTCTAATATATTGACTTATTGTTTCCATAGGCATGCAGTGCTTGCTTATTGAAAATATAGATTAGCCCTAGACACATTATTTTATGGTAGAGATATGTGCACGATTTCTCTCCTTGCACCGGGCTCTCCCTCAAACAGGTTGGCTTCAGCCCGCACCTCCCCCCATACGCAAATCAAAACAGTGTCTTGTGCAAGAACTGTTCATGCAGACTACAACTGGCGCGGTGTAGCCTACACAACTTTGTTCAAAATGTATGCATTCAAGTTAACTTTGCAAAGTTAGTGTTATAGCCTACTTATTACAACGTTGTCAATTGCAAACGCTAATTTATTCTAACGTCTCTCTACGGAACTTCCTGTTTAATTTGCGGAGGACGAAAGCACCTTTTTGATAATTGAGCCAGTAGAGAAATAACTGTTCAGAACTAATCTGTAGCCTAGGGTGGGGTTCTGCAGAAAACAATGTTGTTGGCGATTTAATACATAAGACATAAATGGTTGCGCTATAGGCCTAGTCAAGTTTGCAAGAAGGAGACATAACGCGTGAGCATGCCACACTATCCACAGCTGTGGTAGCGGGGGCAGGAGGATTACTGTTAGCGCAGGCTTTATATAAAATTCTTCAACAGAAGGCCTGCCTCGAATGCAGGCTTGCCCAAAATAAAGGCCTGTGATTTGCGCAGCCTACAGTAAGTAGGCTAAATAACAGACCCGCCGCAATGTGCGGTATGATGATTTTTTACGAGCAAGATGTTTTTGGTGCCCTACGCGCACTGCATGTTCTTAAATAACAATGATCATCAGTAATATTCGACCATTATTTTGTGTAAATGGGCTATGCATTGGGTTAGACACCAGGGGCCATATTCACAAAGCCTTTTATCTTACCACTAGGAGTACTCCTAAATAGCAATAAAAGATTTTAGCTAGGAGTTTCTCTTATTAAGTTATTCACAAAGCCTTTCAGGTAAGATCTACTCTTAGTAAGGAAAAATGACAACTCCTAAACTAAGAGTGAGTCTTCGTTGCTATGGATGCTTGGAGCTTGACTGAAGTGACCACCTTGATTGGCTGATAATTGTAACGCGGGAATGATTCCAAACACCTCCATTACGATGATGAGTGACAGGTCTGAGAATGCGTGCGCTACACAAGGATGGAAGATGATGAATAACTGAATAAAAGGCTAGCCTAAATGAATCAAGAATAAGGCAAAACAAATAGCCTAGTAGCCTAATGAAACATACGGATTGATGTAGTATCTTTGTAACATTATTAAATTACTCTGTTACTATGCCTATGCTTGCAAATTTTGCAAACATTTTATTTTTATTCACAATAACGTTACATTTAATTTACATGTTGACAATGAGTAGCTTAGTTTTGGTTGTTGTTGGTGGCGTTATTGCATGTTAGTTATAACCTGACTCTCGCCAGATGAATTTCGTTCCACCTAGCTCCACTCATCCATCTGGGAGCAATCCATTGGAGTGGTCAGAAGGCTGGGCCTTATTAAAAAAATCCTTGCAGATTGGATAAGCCACTTGTCCGTAGTGTTGCACCGTGCACCGATACTACAAAAGTATCGCAATACCCTGAAATTAAAAATGTCACGATACCTAATTTTATTAGTATCAATACTTTTAAGAATGACCGTGTTGTTTTGAAGTAACATGCGTGTGCGCAAGGCATGCTTTTAGTGCCTCCTCCCCTGTAGCCTGTGCGTCATTTCTCCTCACACACACGTATGCTGTCGTGCCATAAACAGTGAGACATTGCTGCTAGTTTAGGTGCTGTTGTAACACATAATAATAGGCTAATATCAAGTTGATTTGCTCACTTGCAGCTCTCAAGTTTGTGTTGCTAACCTACCTATTTAGGCAATTTAGGCCTACTATTGGGTTTAATGTCATTTAGAAATAGGCTACGCAACCATGGCAAACTTTTACATCTGGAGAGAGCTCCTTGCTAACTATCCCGCTAGCTCAGGTCATGTCTGTCATTAGGTGGAGTGGTCACTAAAACCATTAATGAACATTGCAAGACACTTAGCTCTTCTATGATCCCAGAAAGATTTTCTTCGACTTGTTCCACATTCCTTACGCACTATGCACAACTATTATTCACTAGCCTAAAACCGTGAGGCTGAAGGCTACTCTCACGTAGCCTATATCTTAAAGTGACAGGCACTCAATTACACCAATGTGCACTCAATTAGCCTTACACACCACATTAAAGATATGCCTAAGTGTAATACTTTAACAATCAATATGAAGTATTCAAATTCAAATTATTCAAATTATTTAGCCTCTAATAATTATGCAGATTATGAAATACTATACATTATTAACAAAATAACTTTATACGAATTCCAAAATATATCAAATAGAAACATATGACATAAGTCATCATTTTCCGTATGTGTGTGTGTGGAGAGTCGAGCAGAATCTAGGATGGCCACTGGTGTGGTGATCACACTATATTCACTATTACAGATGACGTGGGTGGGGGCCCCCAAATCAAATACATTTTTTAAAAAGTATCGAAGGAGTATCAAAATCACAATTCTTGACCTGGTATCGGTATCGAAACTATAATTTTGGTGACAACACTACTTGTCCGCCATCTATTGACGTGCTACTTCAACCACTCACATCGAAGCCAACCCGTGACGCTGAGAACAGTCTCACTGTCGCTTCTACGCTACGTCACATCTATAAAACTCCCGCCCTGCGTCCTGATTGGCTCTACCATACAATCTTGTGCTGAAATCACTCTCAACGGAATCGATCCCAGATGGATGTGAGTGGAGCTAGGCAGAACGAAATTCATCTGGCAGGAGTCAGGTTATGTTAGTTATGCCTACAATGCAAAATTGCTTCCTCACGATTGGAAGCTCCTGTAGCCGCAACATGGCGAAATGCCACAAAAACCGGTTTGTGAATAGGTCTGTGAGTTAGGAGTCCTCTCGACTTCTTTTCAGCTGTCACAGAGGTGGGAAGGTGGGATTTGTTGGGGGCAGGGCCGGATTAACAATTCATAGACCCCTGGGCACAAATGTCTGATGGCCCCCCCTGCCCCCCAGCCAACGTGAATCAGGCAGTCAGTTAATAGGCCTATATCATGAAGATTTTTCTTGCCATCTAGGCAAGAGCGCATCTGTGAGGCCAAGCCTCACCAAGCAGCCCGTTTGTTTACAACTAACATTACATTTAATTAAACTGCTTATAGGCTATGCCGAAATAGTTTTCAACATTTTGAATATTAGTGTCGGGTGAATTAGGAAATGTTCTCAAAGTAGCCTTATGGCTAAAAGCTGCTTGGGATCCCCCCCTGTCAAGCAATATAACCATAAAAACGTGCGGCCTGCACTCATTGTTTCAAAAGAAGTAATTTCGGCTTTGTCGGAACTGCCCATTGTAGGCTACGTATAAATAAACTTCCAAAACTAACGAAAAATATTTATCTTCTTTCAGTTAATTCAAAAGTTTCCAAAAAGTTAAAAACAGATGACGTGACGCGCGTCATTGACATAATGTGCAAATAATATAGCCTAGATATTCCAATATATTCGAATAATGTGTTTATTTTAGAGGGAAAATTCGAACGTCATTTTTGAGCAATTTTGACAGCCCTAGTCCACTGTGAAATTTCATGTCGGCTATTACTGTAACACCTTCCACCTAGCCCTAGTGAGTGGGGGTCGTTATTAGGTTGGATTTTGTAGTTAGGCTGCTGCAAATGTAACACCCTCGTTTCTATGAAACTGGAAACAACTGAACCAGGAGACTTTGTCACAAGACAAAACAGATGTCTCAAAGCCCATTAGATTAACGTGAGCCTGTGGTTTAGATTTGTAAGACAAATATTTGGTTAGACTAGGCTAGCTAACTTTACACTGACACAACATAACAATGCTCTGAAGTCGCGGTCAACATGAAATCCAAAACTTTTTGATCACCAAGTTGAAATTTCCAGCTCAACCACAAATAATTCCGATTCTTCTTAATATCATCCAATAACTAATTCAATGTTGATTTAGGCCTATAGGCTTAACTCGGCCTACCTAGCAACACCATTAAACACCACTTAAAAGTTCAACGAAGAGTTGCCATTCCTGCTGCTGTGCTGAAGAGATGAGGAGGGCACGGCAGGGCATGCCCAATGAAAATAAATTAACGCAACACAACACAGACCCCGCTTCTCTCGCGGCAGTCACTGACAGTAGCCTAGAATAAATGCATGGGGAAAAACACTTCCCTGAAAGTTAATATTTTGTCACTAGCAACATACATCTGTCCTTTGTCAAACACGGGAGCGTACCTATGTTCCCCGGGTCCTATGTTCCCCGCTTTGTATGGGACCGGGGAACATAGGACCCTTTTTTAAAACCCTAACCATAACCCTAACCCTAATCCTAACCCGAACCCCAAGCGGGGAACATAGGACCCGGGGAACATAGGACCTGGGGAACATAGGGATGACCCTGTCAAACACATTTGCATGTATAGCTCTGAACAAAACCGTTCAAGAGTTATTTAAGGAGAAGTCGAACGTGTGTTTTGTTTCATTCGTCCCTCCATCGTAAAACACTGAAAGTTAATATTTTGTCACTAGCAACATACATCTGTCCTTTGTCAAACACAGTTGCATGTATAGCTCTGAACAAAACCGTTCAAGAGTTATTTAACTAACGTAACTTTTGACCCGTAGGTCCGATTTTCAGGTATCGTTGGAATCCTTGGACCAAGCCGAGTTCAACGCACCCTATGACGTCATTTTCCGCCGTGATGGATTTTCCGCCATTTTGGATTTCATCAAAAACACTTAAAATGTATCAGGGGTCACATACTTTCTCTGATTCCCACCAAATTTTACACAGATCATCTTCAGACCAAGCCTCACAAAAGTTATCACTTTTCATCTTCAGAAGTATTACCGTTTGCCCGAAACAGCCAATCAAAATTTGCGGCGAAGCCGTCAAACAGGAAGTGAGCTCATATCTCAGCAACCCATTCATCTGTCATAACCAAACTTAGTACATGTACTCAGGACCCAATCGGGGATGCTCAAGAAATCTGGTGACCTTTGACCTCTAGGGGGCGCTGTAATTAAGAAACATGCCTTTTGGCCTGTAGCTGCTGTTGTGCTTAGAATTAAAATGCACTAGTGGTTTCAGGTAATACTGTTGGAGGTCCTTAGGCCAATCCAGGCCAACTTGTGATGTCATCATAATTGATTCGGCCGCCATATTGGATTTAATCAAAAACATCAAAAAGTTTTCACAGGTCACAAATTTCATCTGATCTTCACCAAAATTGGCACAGACCATCTTCAGACCATAACCTATCAATATATTGCTTTCTGGAACAATTGACAAAAGTAGTCTTCCGTAACAGCCAATCGAAATTGGTGGCGAAGCTGTCAAACAGGAAATAAGCTCATATCTCATCAACCCTACTATGTATCATAACCAAACTTACTACATAGATTCATGACCCCATTAGGAGGACGCACAAAACATTTGGTGACCTTTGACCTGTAGGGGGCGCTGTAATTAGCAATATTGCATTTTGATCTGTAGTTGCTGATGTGTTTTATCGATCTTTTATTTTTTGATGTGAAACTGATGACAACATGTTCCATCCAGTTCATTCTAATGCATGCATGCAACGGCAGGGCGGGGTGGGACAGGGTGGGATGGGCAGGGGTGATTAGATGGGGGGGGGCTGGCTGGCGGAGGCGGAAGCAATACTCAGCCCTGTTTCAGCCCAACAAAGTCAGTTATGTTTTGATGTGACACTTGTTGAAAGTGTTGATCGCGGGTGTCTGAGTTCTATCTTGTCGCCGTGGCTACTCCGGCCTGATCTGCTTGCAGCTATATTTATTATTTTATTTTGTTATATGAAAGTTATGTTACTCTATTTGTTTTATGCAATTCAAATGAATTCAAAGGGGGCATGATTATGTCTGAATCTTGATGATAAGGATCTACATAGTAGGCTAACATGTGACAGAAAGAAGATGAGTTTGTCGTGATTTTTATTGAAATATATCCTTTAGTTTATATATCTTTTATGTAGTATCTTTATTCTGTGTAATATCATTGTTTTGTGAAACTGAAGTCTGTAGTATGTTCAGTGTGGGAAAGGAAGACTGGTTTAAGTGAAAGAGCAGGCCTGGCAGAAAATGGCATAGATAAGGTTTGGTGCCAGGAAATGTAAGCAAAACCTAAAGAATGGCACAACCTAAAGAATGTATGAATAACAGGATGAGAGGGCAAAGGTGAAGTACTTGGTCAGTTATCTGTAAACATAGAGTGTCTTGTCTGGGATGACTTGAAGGGGTATAAAGGCTGGACAACAGCCAGAGGATGTTATCTTACTTAGCTCACTGCTCACTTCTTACTTTGCTTTCACTTACTTGCTTGCTTCACTAATGCTCCGGAGTGCATTAAAGCCATCATCTGCAGTATACATCCACGGTGTGCAGACTTCTTTTGAGTTTGTATTATTTAATGTGGATTTGACACCACAAGTTGGAGGTGACATTGTGAATGTCTGCTTAGCAGAGCATTTGAGAGGCTGAGAGTATGTAGAGTGTGCTCTACATAGAGGAAGCAGCTCAGAGGGGTGCCAAAGCCTACGCCCCATAGCCTACAGCCATGTTAAAATACCCCACAACACATAGTCATCGAGTTAGTCAGGCTGCCAAGTAGAGAAAGAGAAAGAAACTTGGAGTGAGGAGCAATGTGCTACGTATTCAGAGGGAGCAGTTCAGACATGATAAGACAAAATGTTCTTGCCAACAAGCCAACGCCCGATAGCCAACCCCCGTGACACGGGGGTTTATGCAAAGTAGCCTGCTACCCTGGTTTACAACAGCGCCGCACTTTCACTAATTCATTTCATTTTTCACCAGCAGCCAGCAAAACAATAACTATGACAGCACCTGGGCCCAGTAGCTTTCCAGCAGACCCTAAAGAATGGAAATGGGATACTAAGTCAATCTGTGCATATTTAAAGGAGAAACTGGACTGTTTCTCTGATTCGGATGCCAAAGTATTCGAAGGTACAAAATGTCAATTCTATATTTGCTGTAATGTCTCCTAAAAGTTTATGACTTTCCTCTCTATTCTAGCCTACGTGTTTGTCTGCTTTCATGGTTGAAGACTTTTTGAAAATAATCAAGGAATGCCAGGTTTATTGATAATAAGGTTTAGTGTATTTTTAACTGCTTATAGACAATATACTTAAATGTCAATATGACAATATTATTACATGATTTCTGAAACCTGCCACTCAAAGAACAAAACCCCACACCAAACATGGTGTGATGACAATGCATAAGCAATGACAGCACTTGTAATATATTGTAGCTTCACAAACATTTGGAAAGACATAATCATTGATATAAATCAACAGATTTGAAGTTCCAGATCGTGTTGGACAGTGAGGCGTATGATGATGAAAAGGTGTCATTCTATATGGAAGGGGTCCGTAAAGGCCGATCAGGGATGGAGGAAAATCTCCAGCAAGAAGGAATAGGGTAAGTACAGAATTTGTATTTAATTGTTTTATCTTAGGGTATCTTTAGGGGCCTGCCGTTGCCTATTGGCTAGGGCTTCGGGCTTGGAACTGAAGGGTTGCCGGTTAAGCAATGCTCTCCCATGCCCACATCCACAGCTGAAGTGCCCTTGAGCAAGGCACCTAACCCCTCACTGCTCCCCGAGCGCCACTGTAGCAAGGCAGCTCATTGCTCTGGGTTAGTGTGTGCTTCACCTCACCAGGGCTGGACTGGGACTAAAAAATGGCCCGGGCATTTTTGGCCATGGCAGCCCACCATGATTTATACGATATGCTGAGGCACACGACATACCAGAGGATAAATGCACAAATGTATCATCCATTTCGGAAAGCAATGTTTCACTAATATTACATGATAATAATAACTGTAAGCTGTATCACCTGCAAACTATAACTTTATGGCAAGCTAAAATAACACTGTAAGTTGGACACACACACACACTAGGGTGACCACCTCTAAACCAGCAAGGACGAGGTTGTGCACAAAACTCTATAGGCTACTATTATTATGCATGTTTTAAGTCTGACTGAATAAAATGAGTCCTGTAATTATTTCCTATGTTGAGCATTTACACGCTTTTAGCATACAATCTCCCCAGATAGGCCTACTATTAAGTGAAGATACACACACCCCAAAACATTTTCATTGTTACGGGCTATCATAATTTCTGTGTCATTCTAGTGTCTTTCTGAGTGCGTGCGTGTGTACCTGCCTGTATGCGCACAGAAATGTGATAGGGTTGCTTGTTATACTGCGTCAAGATTGACAACAATTTGAACAATCATGACTGACTTCAGATCTAAAAAAGTTGAGTGCGTTCTGAGGCCGACCACTCGTTGATTTGTTGTGGATACATGTAACTTATTTTATTTTTTCTCCTCTCCGCGTCGACGACAATCGAATAGCGCAATGTAAAACGCAGATGGCTTCTTTGCTACTGATGCATGTTGCAGAGAAACGCTCAAATGCATGTCAATCGAAAGCGGAGGAGCAGGTGGTCACCCAGCCCTCCACACACAGCCCTCCCTGCAAACGTCCCTCTTCATTCTGCTAACATTTACAGTAGCTATTCTGACCTCTTCCTGAAGGACCGGGCTTCGGGCCGACGACCGTATAATTACCTCGGACACGGGCCGGGCTCGGGCACTTTTATTTTTCAATTGAATTCATTTCTTTAAAAAAAAAAAACTGCTAATTAAAGAACTATTTTGTGTTTAAATGGAAACACTTGAACGCAGCAGCAGCAGCTGCTCTGCCCCGCACCTCCCTTCTATAGGCCTACACTTACACATCCGATTCGCGCGACTTCCCGACTCCCACCACAAACATGGAGAACGACATAATGAAAAAGATTGAAAATGGCGAATTGAAGAGAGTGAACAACAGTTCAAAGTTTCATCTTATTACAACCCTTCAAGATGAGCCAACCGGGTTTGTTCAGTGTGTTGTATGCAAAGCTGTTCTGTCAGGCCTATGACAGCAAAAAAACAGGTTCATCACATCTCCAGAGACATTTTGAACGGTCATGTGGTGGACGCCCAGGCAAGAGTTGTTGTCTTTATTAAGAAGAAAAATATTGATAGGCTTTTGTTATGTTTAGCCTACTAATAAACACTGTAATAAGGTTTAAGCGTTTTGTTGGTTTTTGTAGCCTACCTTATGTTTGGATTTGCTGTGCGCTCATTTAAAAAAAAAAACGAAATAATCATTTAAACAACTCCACTACTAGTTCTCAAGCTGCTGTTCGAAACATGAGCCCATATTTTAACATGCTCTTTTATGTCCACTTTGATCTGTCAGAAACGTTCGTTTATTCACAGAAAAATAGAATGCTGTTTTTTTCTAACTGCAGAGCGTTATCCCATTTTCAGAGCGGCAGATTACATTTACGAACGCACCCAATGAATATAGCGTTCTATCACGCGAAAACATTGTTATGGGAGGTTAAAAAAAAAAAAGTCGGGCTTGATACGGGTTCGGGCCTGAGAATTCTGAAAACGTGTCGGACCGGGCCGGGCTGGCGCTCCACCCCCTCGGGCTCGGGCCCAGATAATAGGCCCGTGCAGGGCACTAATCCAGGGGGAAGTGGCCAGAGTCAGGTTAGGGGAAAGTGGGAGTGTTACGTGCCCTTGTGTAGCCTACTTGGCTGTTCTAGTCTCACCCTCTACCGGCATTCTCTCTACCTGTCATTACCCCTTATTGTGTGCAGGTGTGCTGGCGTCTGCGAGTGGGCCTGCCTATAAAAGCCGCCTTTTCCAACATGGCCGCAGCTCGATCTCGGATCACACGCTGTTTACAGACCGATTCAGATACATATTCTATTCTCGCCGTTTCGCTACTCTGCTCACAAATTGTCTTTTCTTTTCCTCCTTTTTCGAAACTGACCATTGTAACTGGTGACGGGCCGGTGAATTTTTTTGTTTGTTTTCCCACATTAGAATAGCTGGATGTTAGTGTAGAAGGTAAGCCGTGCGGAAGACTCGCGCATTTTTATTTCGAGGAGGTAAGATAGTATTTGCTTAAAACTATTAGAAGGTTAGGAAACTTGCGAGAATCTTTTTTTTTTTTTTTTATTACTGTGCTTTCGAAGCATTGGCATCGTTGCTGAAGTCTCAGTTCGTCCAAAATAAATTAACATTTATATTTTTCTTATTCCTGACTCCTGGGCCTTTCTTATGTTGTGTTTCCATTTTCATATTGTATTGGATTCGTCCGGGAGGAATTAATTGATTAATTAATTGGCTAATTGAAAAATTTCGACGGTCGAAAATCTGCCCGATAGTTGTCATTTTTTTTTTCTGGTGTTAACCCGCCGCCGCGCAGTTGCTGACACGCGTGTCCTTTGTTCCCTTTGCAGTGTTTATTGTTAAAAGACACCAGCATTTGGTCTGTTAATTGACTCCATATTTTTCGACATCCCAGGAGTTTTGTGAGTAGTTGCGGTAGCCTTTTTGTCTGAAACGCGTTTGTTCGTTTGTTCCGTTTTGCTCTCGCAACATGTTCGATTTAGAACAGTACACAAAAGCGCCTACGCAGGAAGGCCTGCTTACTATAACTCGCGATGAAGTGTTGCGGGTCATTATACAATCGAGGTACGTAGCCGGCCTTCAAAGACACTTAATTGAGGCCTTGCATGCTCAGGGAGTGTTTGGTGAGGCTCCGAAAATTGTTACCGATCCTCCAGCCTCTCCCACTAAGTCTTCACTTGACTGGAAGCGTCTCGAGTTAAAAGAAAAAGAACTCGCATGGGAGCGGGTTAAATTAAAAGAACAGAGAGAACATGAGATCAAGTTAAAAGAATTGGAGCTTGAAAAAGCAGTCCGTTTAAAAGAGTTGGAAATACGGGCTAGAGAGGCCGGTATTCAGCCTCAGCCTGAGTTTGACGTTGCTCGTAATATCAGAGTTGTACCACCGTTCAATGAGAGAAGTCGACAAATTCTTCGCGCACTTCGAGCGTGTGGCTACGACTTTGAAGTGGCCTAATGCAGTTTGGACTATGGTTTCGCAATGCGTGTTTACCGGTAAGGCACAGGAAGCTTATTCGTCGTTACCGCTTGCGGATGCTTCTGATTATGCGAAAGTCAAACAGGCAGTGCTACGGATTTAGTCTCTCGTTCCAGAAGCCTACTGGCAAAAATTCCGCAAATTTCAAAAACCTGAAGCGCAAACCTACGTCGAGTTTGTTAGGGAAAAAGAGCTGTTATTTGACCGCTGACTCTCCTCACAAAATGTAACCACTTTCGAGGCTCTGCGTAACCTGCTTATCATAGAGGACTTTACTAACTGTCTTCCACAAAACGTTGCTACGCATGTAAGCGAACACAAAGATGTAACACCCGCCACAGCGGCCGTGCTTGCGGACGAGTATGCTCTTGCCCACAAGCGCGATCTTACGCTCACCGTGAAAAGTAGCTCCTCAAAACCGAACAGACAGGTTAGAGACCCAGCGCCTGATGCAGCCCACTCCCCGTCCCCAAACTCTGACAAAGTTGCGTCTTCATTTAAGTCTACTCAGCCTACCTGTGTCTACTGTAAAAAGCGTGGCCATATATTGGCAGACTGGTACAAATTAAAACGAAAAAACCAGACACAGCCTGCTCGGCCACTGAACTGAAACTGCCCTGTGCACCTCCAATTTTCCCAAAAAACGAGATTAAACTCTCTTATGCAACTACAGAGCAAGCCACGAGCTCTTTATCGTCATTTGCACCCTTTATTACTGACGGAACCGTCGCTTTACCTGGTGTGCCTGATAAGCGTGTTCACATAAAATTGTTACGCGTCACAGGCGCTTCGCAAAGCTTTTTATTAAAAGACGTTTTGCCTTTCAGTGACAATACAAGTACTGGAGATAGTGTCTTGGTCAGAGGATTTGAAATGGGCTATGTGAATGTGCCTTTACACAAGGTGTCCCTCTCTTCCGATTTAATCACCGGTGATGTAATTGTAGGTAACCTGCCCCTCTCTTCCAGGCGTTGCGATGCTACTCGGAAATGACCTTTGTGGGGGAAAAATATTCCCATCACCTATTGTCTCTCCAGCTGCCTCAGGCGATGTTGATTTGCCCACAGCAAATCCTGAAGTTTTTCCGTCCAGTGTGGTCACACGCGCCATGGCACAGCGCGCTGTTCTTGACGATTCCAAACCCGACGAGATCGACTTATATGATACTTTCATTGCCCATCCTTTCTCGTCTGTTAATGCACAGCCGTCTGATATTTCTCCCTCAGCCTCACGTAAATCAGCTCTTAGCCGTGATCAGCTTATAATTGAGCAAAAGAAGGATCCGTCTCTCACCTCGTTATTTTCCGAGGCAATGTCTGAGCGTGATGTTGAGTTCAGTCCCCACGGATATTTTGTACAAGACGGTGTTTTAATGCGCAAGTGGAGACCGTTGACTGCTCCAGCACGCGATACGTGGCATTTTGTTATTCAAATTGCTGTGCCAGCTCCTTATAGGGAGGAGATTTTGCGTTTAGCCCACAACCATCATTTCTCCGGACATCTAGGCATTAATAAGACCGCTGACCGTCTCCTCCGCCATTTCTTTTGGCCAGGTGTTAGGCGTGATGTCGCCAGATACTGTAAGACATGCCATCCATGTCAGGTCATAGGCAAACCTAATCAAATTATCCCGCCTGCTCCGTTGCAGCCAATTCCGGTCTCCTCCGAACCGTTTGAGCGGGTGCTACTGGACTGCGTAGGCCCTTTGTCCCGTACCAAGTCTGGTAATGTTTATTTGCTCACAATAATGTGCAGCTTAACTCGCTTCCCCGAGGCCGTCCCTCTGAGACGGATAACGACGCCTCTCGTTGTCAAAGCCTTGTTGAAGTTCTTCTCTATATTCGGTCTCCCCAAAGTCGTCCAGACCGATCGCGGAACGAACTTTCTCTCCAACATATTCAGACAGGTCATGGAACAGCTAGCAATAAAACACGTTATCTCTAGCAGCTTCCACCAAACCCTTAAGAACATGTTGGCAACATACTGTCACGAATTTGAGCACGACTGGGATGAAGGAATTCCGCTGGTCCTCTTTGCCATACGAAAAGTGGTCCAGGAGAGTTTGGGCTTTAGCCCCGCTGAGCTCGTCTTCGGCCACTCCGTGCGTGGCCCTTTAAAAGTGTTGAAAGAAGCGTGGCTCACTGAAACCACTAATTATCACGATCTCTCTGACTACGTTTCCAAAATGCGTTACAGGTTGCAGCGTGTCTGTTAGTTAGCCAAAGAGAACCTCGATGTTTCTCAGATGAGGATGAAAAAACGGTACGACCGCAAGGCCGTCGCCCGCCACTTTGTTCCAGGCGATCAGGTAATGGTGCTGTTACCAGTCCTCGGTTCTGCTTTGCAGGCGCGTTATACAGGTCCTTACCGCGTGGAACGTAGGGTAGGTGATGTAAATTACGTTATCGCCACGCCGGACCTTAGAAAAAAATCCACACTCTGCCACGCCAACAGGTTAAAGCCATATCATGTGTGACAGCCCAGGTTGATGTCATCTCCAAACTCTGACTCGTCCGTTTCTCCTCAAAATGACAGCCCAGCTCCGTTGCTGTCCACGACACATGGTGCTGAAACTGTCGCCGTTGATTTCAGAAGCGCCTCCCGACGTTCCCGGCCCTCCTATGGAGGTGGTCGAAGGCAGACTTAAAAACTCTGAAATACTCGCAGATATCCCTTCATTTCTCTCTCATCTCTCTGCTCCTGAGTCCGCTGATCTGTCAGCATTAATTTTGTCACACAAGGATTTGTTTACTGATATTCCTCGCTGTACAACTGCAATCACACACGACATCGAAGTTGAATGCAGTAGGCCAATTAAACAACATCCATATCGCGCCAACCCTTCGAAGCGCCAGATACTTAGGCAGGAGGTTAATTACATGCTCGAGAACCATATTGCTGAACCCAGCTCCAGCCCCTGGAGCTCATCATGTCTGTTAGTTCCAAAGCCCGACGGTACATTTCGTTTTTGTACCGATTTCAGACGCGTAAATGCTGTAACAAAAGCAGACCTGCTCACAAATTGTCTTTTCTTTTCCTCGTTTTTCGAAACTGACCATTGTAACTGGTGACGGGCCGGTGAATTTTTTGTTTTCCCACATTAGAATAGCTAGCCTCGGGTGTACTTTGGAGTGGGTAAGACTGTCTTTAGTGGCAGGCTAGCACATACCGTTGACTTGCGCTAGCCTAGCACCTGCGAACTCTGCAATTAGAAGGACTGGATGAAACGTGTTGAAAACGGTCTCCACTGATAAATATCACACTTGCTTACTTGGAAATGAGGTCCTATGTCCAAAATCCTGAACCACCCCTTTAAGGTGATGTAGGCCTACATCTTCTGATTATTATTGGATAGCGTTTAACATATAAAGCCAATTACAAATCGATATCTTTGGTTTAACCTGCATACCCACACAAAGTGCCATTTCAAAGTCCTAATGCTGGTTCACTAGTTCACATTTCGTAATTTGCAAAAGATATAATAGCGTAATAGAAAAGCATGTTTGGCGAAGTCTTTGGCCAGGGTCCTAAACTGAATAGCAGGGTCGTGCAGGAGTCAACTGCGCAGGCAGGAGTGGTGCAGGATTCCGCCATACACCCCTTTATTCTTTAACTATGGAAGACGGGAGGCGTAAGGGGAGGTGGTGGGTTGTGAGGGGAGTAACGCTGATGCTGCAACTTCGGCAGGTAGACTGCGAATAAATAGCCTGACTGATTGAAGAAGGAGGCGTGGCAAATTCTGTCATGCTCCTCCCGAACTTCCCGTTTGTAAACGCCATTTGTACAGTACAGTTTCAGGTTGAATGTAGTCCTATGATTTAATACGAAAAACCTACCTACACCTTTTAACAGACCTGAGGCATCGTTTGAGATCATACACTGCATTGAAAGACTGTGGAAAATTCCAAAGGAGTCCAAGGTATGAAGCAGTTTTGTTTGTTTAACCGTGTAGAGATACAGGATTGAAGTCTACACATATATACTGTGTACACACACACACACACACACAAATATTCAGTTGCCTTCCCCCCTCTCCACCAGGTGTTCAATGACCCTATACATGGCCACATTGAGATCCCTGCTTTGCTGGTCCGCATCATCGACACTCCTGAGTTCCAGAGGTTGCGCAACATCAAGCAACTAGGTGGAACCTACATGGTGTTTCCTGGTGCCTCCCACAACCGCTTTGAACATTCTCTTGGGTACATGTCATTATTATTAAATGTGTGGTCCTCTAATGAGCATCTGTTGTGTTGTCCTTCCATTGATGCTAAAAGAAATCAGTCAAGACTCCTTTAGTGATTCCTTGTTGATGTGGAACTATTTGTGGTACTACAAGCACCAAACTTGGTATAGATTCCTGATCTAGGTGAGGAGTCTACCACAAATGCTGTAATTACAGTACTTCACTAGCACTCTAGGGGTTACTAAAATAAGCACATCTATTTGTCCTCATATCTCGGGCATTGTATGGATTGTTTAAAATATATATATTTTTTTTTATTCCACAAGACATTGTGATCTGTGTTGTCTGTGACACCCAACTCCTTTTTGTCCCTCTTGGAACTAGATGATTATCTCTATCTTTTGTTTGACAGGGTGGCTTACTTAGCAGGTGAATTAGTCAAAACCCTTGAACAAAACCAGAAGGAGCTGAACATATCTGAGCGAGACATCCTCTGTGTCCAAATCGCTGGTCTCTGCCACGACTTAGGTGAGCTGGGCTGTGGTGGGAACTACACATTTACATTTCTTGATTTTAGAAGATGTTTTTTATCCAAAGCAACTTAAAACGTGATGGAAAAACATTCAAGCTACAAAGTACACACTACATTACCTCTACAGACTGAGAAGAATGTGAATTGTGTAGAAATGTTTCATCAAAAGGTAATATGTAACGCTATTCAGAAAAGCGTATTTAACACAGTTCTACCTCGTGACTCAGGAGACAAATAAAAACAAAGAATTTAATCCTGAATAGGATATACAGAACAGCATAAGACACATGAGAATACAGTCTAGAATATAAAAACAGTCTTTGGCATATAGGCCCCTGGTGGTGGGGTGGAGGCCCCTGGTGGTGGGGTGGAGGCCTCTGGTGGAGGCCCCTGGTGGTGGGGTGGAGGCCCCTGGTGGTGGGGTGGAGGCCCCTGGTGGAGGCCCCTGGTGGTGGGGTGGAGGCATCAAAGTCGGCGTATTGAAAGTGTTTGAAATAAAGATGTAGGCAGTGTGACTTAATACGTTTTTTACAAGTATTTGCCTTGGATATTTCCACTTTTACTGGTTTTATTAATGGAATCTTGATCAATATAAATTTGCCTTTATTACAATAATTTACAAAAATCACCTCTTTAATGTCAAAGTGAAAACAGATTTCTACAAAGTAATGTTTACTAATTAAAAATATATAATGCAAAATAAGTGATTGCATACATATCATACATTTATGCATATACATACCCCCTTCAAGTTTGCAATTGCACCTTTGGTCGCAATTAAAGCATGGAGTCTGTGTGAATACAGTAGGTCTTAATTAGGCTTGCACATCTGGATAGTGAATTTTCCTCCATTTTTCTTTGCAAAACTCCTCAAGCTCTGCCAGGTTGGAAAGGGGATCTGGTGTCAGGATCTGGCCTGGAGTGTTGACATTATGCCACCCTGTGGGGTATACTACGAATCTCGATTAGTGGGTTTGCGAGGTATGTTGCGCTCAAAGCCAGGCTATGCTGTGACACGAAAGTGGATCTGTTTTAGTGTCGCTATATCACCATAGTATCTTATGTTGTCAACCAAACCTGGTCGGGAGGAGGTTATGTGCTAAATTATAGCTAAAATCGTGTAATCTACCGCCCACTGACCAATCAATTGTCTTAAAAACGGTTATCTCAATGCGGTAGGATTCTGTCATATATCTTACAGGTGGAGCTCCGCCTCTACTAACATTTTGGATATCGAATGCGCTTTAATAGTGCTGTGCGTGCAAATATCCCACTATGGACGTGCATACCACACAACAACTGATGACAATTGATTTATTTGATGTTATAGGTTAGACACAAAAAAATTACCGTAGTGTAGATTAAGCTATCGCTCATGAATGCAGAAGTAATTGTTTTTAAATAAAACGTCTCCACGACGACAATAACGCCATCCCAACACCGAGAATGCGGACAGATCTGAAAGCCTAGTTTGACAAATATATCACATAACTGCTATAGTAGTATCACTTAACGTATACCCCTGAGTCAAGGCTTTGTGAAGTCTCGATATGTCTACATAGCCTAGATATGTTTAACGTGCTTCGTAGTATACTCCACTGGTGGCCATTCTGTGTATTGTTTTCTGTCATGTGCTTTGGGTTTACCTGCCTGCCACCTGTCTTTGTCTCCGCCCCATCTCCTTATTTGGTCTGTGCTTCCTGTCTTGTTAGTTTTCCCTCCGTTTCTGCTTCCTCACCTGTTCCCTGTTATTGTCTCGTTGGTTTCGTCCAGTCCTCTGTCTTTCTGTTAATTGGTATGCAGTGTTTCCCCTAGAAATTTTTCCAGCAGCGGTGCTGTTGATCGTAGGATCCCCCCCCAAAAAGAAAATGTTGAAAAAATGACTCATTAAATGGTGACTTCTGGTGGATTTTTTCAGATTGAGTGTTACAAATTATGACTTAACCATCAACACAAGCATTTACAAAGCATGATTATTGCAGTACTTGAACAGGATTATTCATGTTTTTCTTTCACCTTTTTCATTTACATTATTAGTAATTAGCCACTGTACAACTGTACACTGTAGGCCACTGTACAAACTATTACTATTTAGAATTATTTATGATACATGATACATTCAAAAACAATTGATGTCCTATTTTTTTTTAATTCATTTTTGCACAGCACTGTATAAACTATATAGACTTCTTTCATGTCATTACACTGTATTGGTGCTATGCAAGTCGAATTGAGTGTCACTTTAAGGCTGTGACGGCCCATGGGGCTTGCTTGATTCTCACGGTTTTAAGCTAATTTAGTAGCGTTGTTGTGCATGGTGCATAAGAATATGTGGATGAAATGAATTATGTTTTCCATGTCATTTGGTAAAATAAATGCTCAAAAAGCTTTGGTGAGCTCTACAGGAATTACAAACTATCTCCAGATGTAAATGGTTGCGTATCCTATTACTCAAATTCAATTAAACCCACCAATAGGCTAGCTAGACCTTAGTTTCACAGCTTAGGGATTTTAGCAACACAGGGCTTGAAAGCATTGCCTGTATCACAAACAAAAACGAAGCAATACGTGGAATTTATCTGGGAATAGGCTACTGAAGGTAGGGGCGAGCTACCTCGCTGGCGTGTTTAATTTGGTTCCTTGGTTAACATAATGTAGGCTACGTTTTTTTGCACAAAATTGCATCTGCTAATAAACTTAAACATAAACACAAATAAGCATGATCTCCTGTGGAATCCCTGACTGCGCCTTCAACGTTAGCCTACTATTATTTGTTGACATCAAACCTGAACGAACGGCAGCTGTTCCTGAAGTTCACTTTTTTTTTTTCTTTTTTTTTTTTTTAAATTAGCCAACTTTTTGTGCAGTGGCGCTTGAATTCCAAGAGCGGCGCTGCGCCGCTGATGAATACATTGTAGGGGAAACACTGGGTATGTGTATTTCTACCCTCCTGTTTCTCTGTTCCTTGTCGGATTGTCTCTCTGTTCACCCTGCCGTAGTCCTGGCTGTTGGTGAGTGTTTGTCGTGAAATAAAGTGTGTTTTTTTTAATTCTGCCTGGAGGAGTCTTGCACTTGGGTCCGCCTGCATAACCCTGACATCGGGTGTGAACAGCCCTTTTTAAGTCCAGCCACAAATTTTCTATAGGATTGACGTCTGGGCTTTGACTCTCCTCTCCAGAACTTTCACCTTGCTGTCTTTACACCATTGGTGTAGGCTTCCACGCATTGTTTACACCATTGTTGTAGGCTTCCACGCATTGTCTTGTTGGAGTGTAAATCATCTCCCAAGTCGTAGTTCTCTTGTAAACTGAATCAGATTGTCCTCCAGGATTTCCATATATTTTGCTGAATTCATTTTACTTTTACCTTCACAAGCCTTCCAGGGCCTGCTGCAGAGAACTACTACCATCATGCTTCAAATTAGGGATGGTGTGTTTTTGGTAATGAGCAGTGTTTGATGTCCGCCAAAAATAGTATTCTAGTCTGATGGCCAAAAAGCTCAATTTTGATCTCATCAGACCAACGAACCATATTCCATTTGACCTTGGAGTCTCCCACATCTTGGGTGAACTTTAGTGGAGATTTAATAACAGCTTTGCCACTCACCCATAGAGCTCTGACTGGTGAAGAACTTGGACAGAAGTTGCTGTATGCCTAGTTTCTCCCGTCTCAGCAGCTGTAGCTTTTAACTTCTTCAGAGTTGTCATTGGTGGCATCCCCCACCATTCTTGAACGGTCACTCAGTTTGTGGTGACGGCCTGCATAGGCAGGTTTGCACATTTTCCATATTCCTTACATTCCTTAATGATGGAATACTGTTTGTGACTGGAACTTCCAGACACAGGTGTCTTTATGTAAGGGATAATGGATGACACGGTGGTCTGTTCACAGAAATTAATGCACGTTCGAGGTTGTAAAACAGCCCCGATGCGAAGCGGAGGACGGTTTAAACCTCGTAAGTGCATTCATTTCTGTGTAGATTTTTTTTGTATCCATCCCCTCACTTATGCTTTTCAATAACCTTTTCTATGAGTTGTTTGGAGTGTTCTTTTGTCTCCATGGTGGAATTATAGCCAGGAATACTGATTGTGACTGGACCTTCCAGACACAGGTGTCTTTATGTAAGGACCATCCATTTAGAACTAGTAACGGCAGTTTGTCCTGCAAGTTGAGCAATTAGTTGATATGTGTCGGAAGAAAGTAGTTATACAAACAAGACAGTTTTAGCGATTAAAACGTTTAAATTGTAACAGAAAATGAACACAACGCAAGTAGCAACAGTGGAATAAGTGGGATAATGGACTCCATGGTGGTCTGTTCACAGAAATTAATGCACCGTCGAGGTTGTAAAACGGCCCTGACGCAAAGCGGAGGCAAATGCATTCCTCGTAAATGCATTCATTTCTGTGAACAGACCACCGTGGAGTCCATTATAGTTCGGCAAATTAATATATAAGCGTGATACGGGCAAAAAATGGATCTACTTCATAGGTGTGCAGATAACATGAGGTTAATGGTCGTTCTAAATTACGTAGGACAATGGGAAATTAAACTAAGCAGTGGAATAAATTACTATACTACACACATTCACTACACTCAGCGATTCCCATTTCAATAATTGTAAGATTTATTAGCACCAATTGGCTAATTTTACATTATATATTTTTTAATTAATTAACATTACTTTGTAGAAATGTGTTTTTACTTTAATACTAAAGAGGGGATTATTGTAAAGGATTGTAATAAAAAGGCCAAATTAATTTGACAAAGATTCCATTTATTAAAGCAATATAAAAGGGGAAATATCCAAGGGGGTGAATACTTTTTATAGCCACTGTATGTTGTGGTTCAGATGCTGTTGTCAAGAAGATCGTAATGATGGAAATATACTGACGACAAATTTTAATACAACTAACAATTTTTTATATATATATATATTTGAATTCAACATTTAAAAAAAGACCTCTGGTGCTCCATTAGTGGGTGCAATCTGATTGGCTTCTATAGTGTGGTGTCAGTGGGTGCACACAACAGGGGGTGTTTGTTTTCAGTTTATGAAGCCAGGGTGTTTTTCAGTACATATGCAGAACAAACCTTTAGCAGACTGTGAGGAAATATTTGCTGTGACAAAAAGTGACTCTGGTTTGCTTATTATTCCTTTAGTTCCTTTTAAATTCCATTTTTAACTCCTTCTAACCCTTAGTCCTTCAAGCCCCACTCAGATAGAATTTCTAACAATGTTCTAACATTTCTGAACCCATTTAACACAACTGCAAAGCAAATAATGTTTGCTAAAAGAACTGAGCTGTATGCTTCTTCCAGGACATGGACCTTTCTCTCATCTCTTTGATGGCTCATTCAAGAAGGTGCTACAAGAACAAACAAATAGAAAAGAGATGTCAAAATGGCAGGTAGATCACATCACATCCAATTTATGCATTCCAGTTTTTTTTACATATTGATCTGTAGTCCAAAAAACTGAAGAAGAACAAAGTTTGGAATCATACTTAATCACAAATGTATTTACAAAAGTTGACATTTCTTTACTTTACGTTACTTTCAATTGTGCCTCTTGTCTTTGCTGATATGTTTATGTTTATGGTATTTAGCAGATGCTTTTGTCCAAAGCGACTTAGGCTACAATGACCTCAATAAACATTAGATTAATATTATAATGAATAGTTTAGTAAAATCAAATAGCCCAAAAATAATAGATAATAATTTGGACAGAACCTTGGCCTGCACAAGAATTTTTGTGGTATATTGTATTAGAGAAGGTCTCATCTTCCGAATACTGTATAGGATAAACCATCATGACTTGACTGAGGTTAAGTTTACATTTACATTAATTTAGCAGACACATTTTTCTAATGCGACTTACAAAAATGAGGAATAACATTTTAAAGCGATGGTTCGGAGTAATTTCACCCTAGTGTCCTTTGCACCATGACCCCGAGCCAAACACCCTCCCAGAACCTGTTTTCCCTTGGTCGAAGCCTGGTCGAGTAGCGCTGTCAGAAACTAATGAGTTTCTGCAGTCGTAATGGTACCAACTTTTATCTCGTAAATTACCCACTAATAATGCCCTGAATGGTACAAACTTCTACAGTAGTACAACTATGTTCTTTACTCATAAAACGAGGCATTGAAAAGTTTACCACCAGGAGTTTATTTAAATAACACTTGCCTGATGGATGCTACTATACCGCTGCGTCGACGTTACTTCCGTGATTTGGGAAAAGCCCGTAAAAGTCCTGGCAGGAAGCGATTACATCAACGTTTTTTGGTATATCCAGTTTTTAATATTTTTTTCCGAAGTGTTTACAACTTAGTGTTAACTAATAATTGTTGCAAACTGGTACTACGAACAAATTATTAGTGCATTCCTGGATCTACATCCTTATGCATGCTTCCTAAGCTAAAATGCAGAAGAGGTAGAGCAGTTTTCATTTGAATAGCCGCTCTTGAAACCTTTCAAGACAGTCATTTTGTCACGGTCATGGTCATATACATTTCAATCATCATTGAAATGTATAGTCTGGAATCGACCCATTCACCTCGCTTAATCCAAGGGGCGGGCAGAGAATTGTCTTAACTGCCTAGGCATGCAATAGGCCAGCGCTACGACCATATCCGTATCCGGTCGGCAAAACGGCAAATACATCCTTCTTCAAAAGGAATGACTTAAGTGCATTGTGTTGCTCAACTTTCAAAGAAAAGCACAAGTCCAACTCCAAAGTTGATGCCAACGCCGATTCAAACAACCGCTCTTCGTTCGCCATAGCCACCTTCCTTGTTGTTCACCGTCGTAAGACTGTCGTCATCCTGTTAAGCCTGCCTTAAGACTAACAAAATAGAGCGCTGTGATTGGATGACGTCCACAGCGTCAGCCAATAGAAATTCCTATGGTTTGCTACTAGACGTACAGGCTGAGCAAATTAATTTGCCGCCGCTAGGGTGCGTCTAGATTTCTAGGCTAGGTAATTTGGTCATACTACCAAAAACTTGAATGTTATTTCTCATTTTTGTAAGTAAGTTACTTGTTTGAAGTACACCAGTTTGTCAAAAATATTTGACTAGAAGGGAAGAAAGAAAATATAGTACACAATACATACTTGACAAGTACTGATATAATATGTAGGCTACTTAAAAAGTAAAAAAGTCAAAAGTCATGTTTATTTATAAAGCACTCTAAACACAATACCAGTTGACCAAATTGCTGTACAATAAGAAAAAAATGAGAAACCTGATAGATAGATAATGAATGACAGCACACAAAAAACAGGGGGAGTGGTACAAACAAACATATCAATATGTTATGTAAAAGACAAAAAGTACAACATAGAAAATAAAATAGATTGAATAAGCACAAAAAACAGGAGGTTAGAGTGGCAATGTTATTGAAAAAATTATTTTATTAGGATAACCACTTAAGATGTACCATCTTGTTTTTGAGGGGGTCCTGAACATTACATTGGGGAGTCCTGAACACCACATTACACACATACAAAACAGAAACAAACAACCAAACAACAAAAAACTCAAAACAAACAACAACAGAGAAAGAAACACACAGAGCCTACAATTACAACATAATAAATAACAGGGAATAATGATCATTCAAAATATAGCCAAGCGTTACTGTAAAATGTAAAAAAAAGAAAAAAGTCAGTGAGATTGAGTAGATCAGTAAAGAAAGAATGAGAAATGAGAGAAATTTGGAAAGGTGTTAAAGTCAGTTAGTGTCATGTAGCCTGGCCTTGGCCTGTCGATTTCTTTTTCCTACAGTACTCCGTCTGGAATAGGTTGATTCACACTCGTTTACTTCGGCAGTTGGGCAGCCGACCAACCAGCTTAACAGAGGCGCCCCTGAGAGCCATTACGCATCCAGGCATGGTGTTTCAATTACTACGCCCCGCCCTGAAGCAGATCGCTTGGAATACATCAACGAGGGGAGCTTAAAAAGGACTCATACTTATGAAATCTTTGAGCAAAATGTAAATAATAGTTTAGCCTATTAACAGGAGTGTCATGAACAATTCACAGTGGAGTAGGATGTTATATCGTCAGCTAAACTTTAGTCATAGATTTTGTCACTAAAGGCTTAACGCATTCGAAGTCAAACTGTAGTTTAGTAGGGTACATAATTGGGGTCAAAATCGCTATTTTTCAAACACTAAGAAGGCTCGATATTTGAAACTTTGATCGAAGCATCATCAGTGTCTCTACATATGAACTTGAGCATTAAGAACATTGTTAAGTGTACACATAGTTTACTAAAAGAAAGATTTTGGACAACTCACTCCTTGCAAGATGGCAGCGAGCAGAAAAACAAGTGAGTTGTTCAAAACCCTCTTTAGTAAACTCTGTGTACACCAACAATGTTCTCAATGCTCGAAGTTCATGTGTAGAGACACTGATGATACTTTGATCAAAGTTTCATGTTGTGTCGAACCTTCATAGTATTTGAAAAATAGCAATTTTGACGATTGTATCAAAAAGTAGTAGGAATCCCATTCAAAAGGTCATTTCACCGAAAACGATAACGATACAAGCTTAAAAGTGGCGCTTTGGGCGCATTCTATGCATTTATATGAAAGTTTGACTTGGGTACATTCACAAAACGCTATATGATGCATTTTGGCGAGAGTTGTTTAGATGAAACGTGTGATTATTTGTTGATAAGATGCACCCGTGCTTGTTATGGGCGTGCTGCAGAGAAACTTCTCTGTATGACGAAACGCCGGTTGTTAGTGATTGGTTCAAAGCGGTTCAAAGGAACTCCAATGATTTTAAACCTCAAAACTGTGCCCTCCCACCCGGAAATAAACAAACGCCTATGGATCTAGGCCAGACTCTCTGCGAAGTCAGAGTCTGGTTTCCAGGCTAAGTGTCATGTACAGTTAGTATGTCAAGGCATGTTTAAATACCAAGGCATGCAAGGAATTTGGTCTCTGCATTTATCCCATCCGTGAATTAATGAACACACAGAGCACATAGTGAACACACAGTGAGGTGAAGCACACACTAACCCGGAGCAGTGAGCTGCCTGCTACAGTGGCGCTCGGGGAGCAGTGAGGGGTTAGGTGCCTTGCTCAAGGGCACTTCAGCTGTGGATATGGGCATGAGAGAGTAGTGCTCAACCACTTCCCCCGCCCACATTTTTTCTACTGGTCAGGGCTCACAGCAACCCTTCGGTTCCAAGCCCAAAGCCCTAACCAGCCCTAACCCCAAAAATCTGTCTTCTTATATGTGGCATAGTAAGACGAGCAAGAGAGGTATTAGAAGCAATGCAATACACAGAATCAGCATAATCCATTATTGGCAATATAAGTTGAAGAGCAATCTTTTTTCTGACCTTAAGTGGGAAACAGTTTCTGGAAGGGAAAAGGAGATCAAGACTATAATTCAATTTATGTACAATGTGATTAATATGGTAAGACAGCTCAGTCAAGGTATAGGCCCAGGTATTTGATATGGTCAACTTTCTGCAATGTAGTGCCATCCAGACAGGAAATACGACATGAATGTGTTTTGCATTTGGATTTCATGTTCTGTCGAGTGCCAAAAGTCATAGCATGTGATTTAGTTTTATTAAGGATAATAACTTATTAACTGCAAGTCAGTGTTGTAAGTTATTAATATCAGACTGTAAGTCTGCTTCAAACTGTACTAAATTTGTATGTGAAGTGTGTGTGTGTGTATATATAACCCTATCAGCATAAAGCTGAACAGAACACTTACTTAGGGAAGATCATTAATAAATATATTAATAAATTGAAATAGCCAGATGAAAGTTTCCAACGCATGTTGGAGTTGGAACTGGTATTTGTTCTTGAGTGTGTCTGTAGGCTTCTGTGTGTGCATGTGTGTGTTTGTGTGTTGTAGCATGAAGATGCTTCAGTTAAGATGTTGCGGCACCTGGTTAAGAAGAACTATCTGAAGGGAGTCCTGAGGCTGAATGGCCTAAATGATTTGGACAATGATCTTGACTTCATTGCAAGCCTGATTAAAGGAGAGCCGAAAGAAAATGTAAGTTCCCACAGCAGCATTAAAAAGCTCATGGCTTATGGAGTTTTTTTTCTATCTGATCTTTTTTAACCTCTACAAATCTGTTATATAGGAGAAAGACTTCCTGTATCAGATTGTGGCAAACAAAGACAGTGGAATTGATGTGGACAAATGGGACTACTTTGCACGGTAAGCTCTGAGAGTAAGATCATAAACCCTCTATGCTCATGATTTATATGAGCAACCACCAAGCAGACCATTCTGACATCCTCTACATTCAAATGGCATGAATAATATACACTGAAAACAGATATCCGTTCATCTCTGTGTGCGTAGGGACAGTTATCATCTTGGCATCGGCAAAAGTTTTGACCACGAACGTTTGCTGAAGTTTGTCCAAGTGAGAACTTATAATACAAAACGACACATCTGTTTCAGAGAGAAGGTATGTAGCATTTAAATCAATATCTGCCCACTGGTCTGCCTATCAGAGTCTTGATTACTAATACCATTAGAAATCACAAGAATGAGCTACAACACTGTATTGCAGGAGGTTGGCAACTTGTACAACATGTTTTACACAAGACACCTCCTGCACTGTAGAGCATACCAGCATCCAGTCTGCAATCTCATTGAGTACATGTAAGCTCTCTAAACATTTGGTTTGGTATAACTGGTGTAGTATGATTGTTTTGGTTCATTTCAATGGCATTTGCATCATGGGAATTCAAATGTGTGTTTTCATGTGTATCAGGATAGCCGAGGCCTTTGTAGCTGCGAATGAACACTTCAAGATCCAGGGAAGTGGAAAAAAAGAATACATTCTCTCCACAGCCATGGAGGACATGGAGGCCTATGCCAAACTCACAGGTCAGGCCATGTTTACAGAAGTGACTTTGACGAAGTGAAATAACCTAACTACTAGGTTGGATTAAATCACTAGCATTTACCTCGTGAGTAGTAAAGCTCACAAGAGAGAGCTTGTGAGTTTTACAAATATAACAATAAATTCACTTGTACTGGTAGTGTTTTGACGTTATTAACAATGTTATTGCAACCTCTACTGCCGTTGCTATGGATATTGTTGATACCGTAACACTTCAAATAATAGCCTGGGCCAAAATCGCCAAACTGCACAGGCTTGTATTTGAGACGATTTTTACATGAATCTTGATCGCTAGACGTCACCAAGTGCTGTTGATACAAACCAAACAGGAGTTGCTGCAGCTACAGTAATGGCAAGTGCTCCCAGTGAGCTACAATGCTAGGTTTGGGGGCATGTCCTAAGAAGTGCCTTTGTGCCTCTTCACAGACTCAAATGTCATTAAAACCATGTACATATCTCTCTTGACACAACTTTTGGTATAAACCGCTCAATGGTGTTTTAAGCCCCCACTGCCGACTTCAAGGCAGCTCTGCGACAGTCAACATCAAGGCACCCTAACCTTGACCCTAACGATAACCTTTGCCAAATAGTGCCTTCCATGCAGCGCTGCCTGGAAGATGACGTTGGGGACTTAAAACACCAAGTAACTTACATAAACCACACCCACTTCTGGTTTCCTAACTGAATAGTCAATACAGATAACTTTGTTGGTTGCACAGAAACAGATATAGACAATGATGTCACTGTGCACCTCTACTGTGCATTTCTCTCTAGACTCAGTCTTTGAGCAGATTCAACACAGTCAAGATGAAAGACTGGAAAAGGCAAAGAAAATTATCCAAAGAATCACCTGCAGAGAGTTGTATCATTACATCGGCAAGACTCATCCCATGGAACAAAAAAAAAACCTTACTAAGGTTTGTAACCAGGACTTTTATGCTGATGCAGGTTAACTTAATTATAGTCTTTGCAACATTACTTACAACATTACTTAAATCAAGTACACTTTCTGTGCCTGAGGTTATCAGAAATGTTCATAGCCATTATATAAAATAATGTAAACAACCTGGCACACGCCTGAGGTCAGGCACATTGCCTGCGAACTACATGCCCTCACTGGGAAACAGAAATGAGAACATCAGCATGAGAACTACTTGTTGATTGTCTGCCTCACAGGGTAATCTAGTAAATGACCTAGTGAAGAAGCTTAAGGAGACAAAATCTGGTGTGGAATTCGACCCCAAGGACTTTTTTGTGGATGTGAGTGTAATTAAAAATCATTGAAGGTGGATGAGAACCCTAATGACCTGGTACATTCTGGTTCAACATTATTAACAGTCTTTCTCATTTTCTAAAGGTGTTCTCAGTCAACTATGGCAAGGGGAAGGACAACCCACTCGACAATGTTTATTTCTACAACAAAGATAAAAAGACACCTTTCACACTGAAACCAGATATGGTACTTTTATTATGCCAAATGACACTAAAACAACTCTAGAACTGATTTAGACAGATAATTCATTCATTGATAAATATACCCCTTGGCATTAATTTCCAATGTTTAGGTTTATTGTGATATACTAAATAATGTAAACATTAAAATACTTAATACATAAATCATTTAGAATATTTAGTGGATGTAGTGCCAGGGCGGAACCCTGTGCATCTGAAACCGATGAAAAGGTTCATGCCCCACTACAACAATGTTACACTGTAAAACACCAGGATGTTCTGTGTGTGCAACACTGCACAGTGCAACGTTCACAGGTGTGCATCGCCAATGTTGATAACTCCATTCTCTGTATTGTTAGTTAGTTTAGCATCAAAATGACTGAAACATTTATTTTCAAGTAAAATGACTAGATTGTGTTGCATTAATGTGCTCAAAAACAGTTTTCATGTGACAGAAATTGATGTGTTGGTGTTAATGTGTTAAGAGGTGAAGAAAGCTGCTAAAACTCTGGTTGTCTTGGCAGGTCTCTCTTCTCCTTCCACACACCTTTGCTGAACAGGTGTTCCGGGTGTACTATAAAAAGAGAGCCAACCTGGAAACAGTCAAGAAGACTTGGAAAAGTTGGATTACACCATGGATTAAGGTAGTCTTGTGGTGTCCTCTTTTTTCAGTTTATGTCCCCCTTAATCAGGTACAGTACAATCAAATGGTATTTGAATAATTAAACATTCAAAGTCCAAATTTGAGGATATTGGTTTGTCATTTGTGAAGTCAGATATTGCAAGGACATTGCACAGAATCCGTTCTCTTAGAATCATCTACAGTATGTACCAGGGGCGTGCAGAGACCTTTGAAGGGGCAGGGGCTCATATTTTTTTTTAAAAAGGGCACATGGAACAACATTTTTAGAAAACGTGTTAACTCTGGCTTGTCAGGCTATAATTTTAATGTTTATCACAGTGAACTACCACCATTAGCAAGCTGGTGTCTTGCAGATTCACGTGCTGTGCGTGTGGCCACTGAGTGAAATGATGCGTAATGTAGCCTACTGTAAACAGAGAACGACGTGTGGAGTTGGGTTAGTTAAACAACTACATTAGCCTATGTCGTCGGCTTATGACTATTTAGAAAAGGTTTGCCTACTCTGTTTTATGAACTAGGTCTACTAACCTAAGCTACTATAACATAGTAACCTAAACAGAATATGTTATGAACGTTCAGCCTTAGATTTTCGAAGCTGCCAGGTTATTGAAATGGATGGACCATGACGGTCCATCCATTAAAGGGGTTTGATGGCCTACTTCATTAAACATTAAACAACTTTAAACATTTTATTCTCTATCTCTAAGCTGAATACTATTGCATGTTCAGAAAGGCTAACTGCCAAGTGACCTTACCGTGCTCCCAAACGTCTCCTGCAGCACTGTGCCTGCGTGCACCTTCTGAGAGTTCACTGAATGTATGACGTCACAGATTGGTGGCCGCAAGGCATTTCAATTAACACAGAAAATTTTTATTTTTGTAAATTTCCTAATTTCACAAACTATTAATGAGACATTTTAGCGAATATTCATGTTGGAACTAGCGGAAGTATTACAAATTTTAAAAAGTAAAAAACGGGTCTTGTCAAAAGGGCACTTGGACATCAAAGGGGCAAAAGGGCAGGCGCTAGAGCCCCTGTAGCCCCCCTTCTCTGCACGTGCCTGGTATGTACTATATATCTGTTATCTGTATTAAAGTTTGGGAGGGGAGGGGGTTGTCAAGGCAACATGATGCAGAAGATTCTTACATTTTTCTCAACTTTTTAGTTTAGGAACAGTAGTGTCAAAGGTCCGCTCCACTTTAACCCTCTCTGGTAGTATTATATGGTAGTACAATTGAAATGCAATATTTGTAATCTATGTAGTCTCACATTAATTTGTACTTTTTAGGTCATGTGTGAAAGTACACCTCCACGTGCTAGCAGTAAACGTTCTTTCGCTGATGGGGATTTACTTCCGCGTAAACAACTAAAATTCAACAAGTCTGGATCTGAAGAGTCTGGATCTGAAGAGTCTGGATAGCAAACACATTAACTGCACAATTTGCAGCATTAACCATTTTCCAACTGCATTATTGAGACAGTTATCATTACAAGGCTAGGGGACTGCTTTCTAATGAACACTTCACATTTTCTAATTATGTTACATTATACATTCAGTATATGTTAGTATATAATATTTGGTATTGTGTATTTCTTCCCATAATAATATTTATTTTCCATACACTATACATTTATATTTTCTTTCATTTTTATTATCTTATTGGTAGTTCTTAATTTGGGTTTGGGATGATGAAATTGTAGGTTAATTGCTGTATTAATTGCTGTGCTGTGTTAATTGCAAGAGCAGACACTGCTCTTGTTTGCGTGCCTGCCCTACCCCCACCTCCCAGTCTCTCCAGCTCTGCACCCCGGTGACACCCAACGACCTAAGCCACCATCACCTCACACCCTGCCCCCGCCTGACGCCTCCTTGCCTGTGCCTGTTTAGGTGTCCACGACTCTATCAGCCTTGACAGGGACATCAAGGAGGTGGTCATCCCCCAGCCCCACACCCCCTCAATACCAGTGCAACACTCACCTCCACCATCACAGGCTTTTGTACCCCCACCATCACTGGATATTGCACCAGGGCTCCGAAATGGTTCAAGGAGGCAGCGAAAACCGAAAAGCGAGCGAATTTTCACGGAATTTTACAAGGGCGGAAGCGGAAGCGGAAACAAAATGGTCTTCAACTGTTCTGGAACAGAAACGTTATTCTGAAAACCGGTTAATAACTTTTTTTTTCGTTCTCTATATAACAGCCTAATAATTTGATTTCTGCAGTTTGAAAAAAAAAAAGCGAATAAATGGACCTTTGGTCCAAATGT
This sequence comes from Alosa alosa, assembly GCF_017589495.1. Taxonomy (NCBI): domain Eukaryota; kingdom Metazoa; phylum Chordata; class Actinopteri; order Clupeiformes; family Clupeidae; genus Alosa; species Alosa alosa. The sequence continues at coordinate 31,681,113 of NC_063190.1, read as the reverse complement.
GTATATTTTTCTTGCTGTTGTAATGTAACCTATCCGTCTGCCGCCGGATCTTAGGCCAGCTCGTAGCATAGGCTACTGAAACTCATTTGGAAATTGTTTGTAGCCTATGCGTAATAGCCTATTTGCCTGTCCCGCCTTGGCGTTTTAAAGTCGGGATTTGAAATGTGGCGCAATTATAGCCTATTCTATGTAGAAGAGTTAAGCGGGAAATTTGAGATAGGCCTTGTCAGCAACAGACAGGTTCGTTTATAAACAGGGTTGGAATTATAAGCGCCAAGCCTTTGAAGATCTCCATATGGATAAAACTTAGGCTACAACCAGGTAAGGAGTTTAGCACGTATCCAGAAATATTTTTGATAAAAAAATTAAAAGGCATAGGTTAGGCCTACAGTAAGTCTGTAGGCTATGGGATGGATAGCCCATCTGAATGTTTTTGGATGCCACCTGTGATTTATTATTTTTGGGCATAGCTACGGTATAGGCTAAATCAAGGGGAAATAATGAATGCGTCTATTCTAAAGGTAAAGTCCACAAAAATAGACTTGATAGGCCCGCCAAACACTGCGGAACTTTAGAGCGAGCGATATTTTGCGTTCGAACGGTTCAGGACCGATATGTTGGTGGCGGCGGAACGCATGCAAGAACTAAAACGTTAAACATAGGCCTACCTGAACCGTTCGGAACGGAACGTTTGAAAAATAATTTTGTTTTCAAGCCCTGTATTGCACCCCTCCCCCACATGGCGATCATGAACAATGAGGTGACAACGACCTCAGTCAACAGCCATCAGACACTCAGATCCCAGATGCACCCCTCCCCCTCCCCTCCCCTCACACCCCCCATAATCACAGCAGATCAAGTAAGAGCTCAACAAAAGAAACTTCACACCAATAGGCAGCGGGGCCTGACAGACTGTGTCCAAGGCTACTCAAGGCCTGTGCTGCTGAACTGGGGGAGCCACTGAAATCTTCAATTTGAGTCTATGCCTTGGACAAGTTCCAACACTGTGGAAGACATCATGTCTCACCCCTGTCCCTATGAAGCCTACACCCTAGTGAGCTTAATGACTACAGACCTGTCGCTCCTTATTGATTAGTTGTGTTTTTTATATTATATACTTTTAATTACTTTTTTCTGCTGTTAGTGAATGTGTGTGTGTGTGTTGTCTGTATGCTACTGAGACCTTGAATTTCCCCTGGGGATCAATAAAGTATCTATCTATCTCTATCTATCTATCTATCTTTTGTTTTGAATCTATAAGAAATGCATTATTAAAGATAGGCACAATTGTTTATATATCTATATACGGCTCTGATACAAATGACCCTACACTGCCATCTTGTGGCAAAGCTATGCCCATGCACCCAAATGTTTTGTATTTTAGAATCCATGTACCTTTGTTTCTTTGGGAAAAAAAGAATAAAAATGTCATGCTTATACCATTCTTATGCGAATAAAAAATACAAATGAAAATGTATCAAACTGACAGCTTGTAGTGTTCCTCTAGACCAGTCCTGTAGACTCAGCAGCATGTGAGCACCTGAGGCCCACAGATGACACCTCATGAGGCCTGCTGGAGCCTGCTGCCCATTCTCATGAGCTCCAGCAGGGCCCACATGATGGCACCTGTTAAGAGCAGTGAAGTGAGCACCTGTGCTGCTCCCCAGTGGCCAGACGGCCTAATAGGCACAGCTCAGAGGGAGGGTAATAAGTAATACCAGATACTAACTGACACTCACTGGTCACATCTTACAGGGTCAGACATTAAAAACATAGGCTACTGCAACTAACACTGCTGGCCTGGCATTATGTCTTCAGGGTGTGCTATCCAGTCACTGTTAGTATACTTTACTAAATATTATTTTATGGGAATATGGACACATTTATAAAATAAGCCATCAATGGATTTAGGTTATCTGGATTGAAACAAGATTCTGATGATTTGGGGGGTATGCTCCCTGAGACATTTTTTTAAAACATGACCCCTCAAATGATGTCTTCTAGTGAGTTTTGAGGGAATATGGACAAATTTAGTCATACAAAATAAGCCATCAGTAGATGTAGGTTATCTGAATTGAAACAAGATTCTAATGCAGGATCGTTGCAATGATAACCATGACTGTGACTGTGAAAACATTTCCATCTGATTCAATAAAGACTCAGTCAAGTAAGTACCTTCTTAGTCAAAACATTCTTTTTGGATTTATTATAACAATTTAAAATGTGCATAACAAGAATGTAATTATTAATCTACCACCTCACTAATAAACATGCAAACACACACACTGGTGGACAGTAACTAAGTACTGGGTATGCAGAGGCGTATCAAGCTTTTTAAAAGTGTGGGGGTTGTGGGATAGGGAAGTGAAACAATCCGGCCAAATTATAAATAACTCCCTACAGGGATGTTGTAAGTATTTTCTGAGAGGGGTGCGGACTATATTGGCAGGTGTCCGAGAGTTTTTCCCCCGGAAAGGTTTTTGAAATTCTGATGGCCAAATACACCATTTTAATGCAGTTTGGGAGGGACAGAACAAGCAGCGCCCCTCATGTGTGGCTCATGTGACATGTAGGCCTACATGCTCTACCTGCTATCTCTTCACTATTTGACACTACCCTACATGGAGACACATCTCATGTTATAAGTGAAGAAATCATTTCAGAAATGATGTTTTGTGCATATGGGTATCACTGGACTATTAATATGCCTAACTATAATACCTATTAAATAAATGTAAAGGACACAGAATAATGAAAGAACTGTAAGCTCAAATTCAAAAACGCTTGAAGTCTACTCAAACATAGGGGAATATAAATACATTGTGTTGCATATAGCCAGCTTAATTAATGTCAATTTAAAGATTATGATTAGCAGTTTCTATGCTGTTTTCAATGATAGTTACAGGAAGCCACGTTATTGTTTAAACTATTGTTGCTTCTATCCCACGTTACCTTTCATTTGCTGCAGGGATGCACACATTGCATGAGCGCTCATAAGCGTTCTATTTGAGTTATACATGCCGGAAATCTTAGTTCTCAGATGTGTCGCCGTTTGTAAGATCAAATAAGACGTTCTAAATGGAACGCGATGTAATGAAGCAGTTTTTTTCCAAGCGTCTTGGAGACCTATGTGTGTGTGTGCTGACTGGGCTATGTCTATATAGTTTATGACACCAAATTAATAAGTAGGCTATTTCTGAATGGGGAAATATTTAGCCTATAGTTTATTTTTCTTTCAGTCCGCGGTTCCATACCATTCAAACTTGCTGCAAATGACGTGTGAAGCACCGGGCATAACTTAATTTCGCGGCTACGTGCAGTAGGCCTAGGCTAATTGTTGAGGAGGCCCATAGTTTGAGAAAAGCTGCAGAGAAAGCATAATGCTCTGTGAACAGTAGCCAAGGGCCTTTCTGGATAAACAACAAGTGCCTTAGTGCGCGCACCCCCGCTTTCACTTTGACTCCCTGTATTTCTACATTGTGACAAAAACTGTAAGTCAGACAGTGAATTTTCGTTTAGCATAATGTGGTAACAATTATTATTTCAGTTCTACCTCAAACCTGATCACTGCAGACGTTAGGCTATAATGCAGACCCAAGCAGCAGCACAGCCTTGAAAGACGCACACTTAGAATTTGATCAGAGCGGCTCTGGTTCTTCACTGGCGCGATTGGCTGGATGACCGTTCAATCAAATCAACAGACCTATTTGTGTCTCTCTGTGTGTGCGCGTTATCAGAGCCCGCCCTTTTTAGACACACGGTTCCAACTCTTTACGTGAGCGTTTATTTCAATATTTTACTTTCGTTTTAATCTGGCAAAAAGTGTGGGGGATAGAATCGTATTTCAGCAAAAGTGTGTACGTTATAACACCCACATCCCCCACGCTTGCTATGCCCCTGTGGGTATGGTATCTAATTCAATTATTTAATTCTTTGGAAGGTTTTTACTTCAACCCCCACTACAATTAAAGGCCAAATATCTTTAGCAGGGATTAGAAACGGTTCAAAGAATGAAAATGAAAACTGGAAACGAACACAGTTTTTGGAAGACATAACTGAAAAGGGATCAAAACCAATTTCACTTGTTCTGGAGTGAAAACGTCATTTTCAATTTTAGATAACCGGTTAATGATATTTATCATTCCGATTAACCTTTGTTTGAATATTATTCAAAACTCCATAGGCTTGGAAAATCTGACTAAATTCATCTTATAAGGTGTATAAGATGAATTTAGTCAGATGTTATGAATCGGTATCTCCTCTGCATAATTGGCTACAACTACCCCAGCCGGCACACGACCGACCTTCAACATTGAAATATAGGGGAAATAAAGTCAGTTGTTGCGTCAATGTTGAAACAATGTTGAAACAATGTTTAATGCTAAATGGTTGTAAAAGGGTATGTAGACAAACATTGAAACAACGTTGGTTGTAAAAAGGTCAAGAAAATCAATGTTGAATTATAGGTGAAATAATGTCAGTTGTCAGTGTCAATGTTGAAACACTGTTTTAATGATAATTGTAAAATGTTGACAAATGGTTGTAAAATAAGAAATCAAGGAAATCAGCACCAATGTTGAAATGGCGGATGTTGAAATAATGTTGCGATATCAACGTTGATTCAATTTGCAAATCCAACACATAATTCAACGTTGATTCACCCGTTATAAAACGTTTATTTTTGAATCAATGTTGAAAAACTAGTTGACTAAAAGAATTTATAACGCCTTTTATTTAGTCTAAATTACTGTTGAATCAATGTTGAAATGCCAGCAGGGACTAGTTGACTAAAAAAGAATATTAATATCCAACATCTAACTGCCTTTTCCCTGTCTGTCATCTGCCATCTCATCAGTAATAACATGACAGATAATAGGTCATAGGGTAGGACAGCCATCACAGACAAAAGGCAGAGGAATACATGCAAAGCTCAGGAGTTATCAGATGAATAAATAATTAAAGAAAACAGATGCCCTACCTATTGGAGTATGTTCACAATGTTTTTAAAGATGGATCTTTATAATGAGACACTAGCACAGACTAGCCTGGAAGCCAGCTTGAGTTTACAAAATTTGTGTTCTGAAAATTCGATCTGGAGTTGCTCATTTGAGAAGTCTGTATCAAATTATTTGGCCAGCTAGGGTGGATAGTGCAACAGTGATATAGATTTGACAAGACACTGACAGCACAATAACTTTAAAAGATGAACAGAAAACAGACATTTATTAAAAGGCATTTTTGCCATTCTTCTCTGACTGATTAGGGCATATACAGTTAAAAGGTGTCAGTTCTCTTAACAGCATTACACAATATGTTTTCCCACATCTCTGAGACCAGTTGGAGCAGTTTCATGTCTCTGTTGATGAGAGAGTTTTGGGCGTCAAGATGAGAGAAGAGAATTGAATGAGTATTGCGTGCATGAAGTTTCATCTAACATTTCAGCTGGATTGCCTGAAGCTATTTGAACAAAAGCCCATCGAACATATGCCAATAGCAGATAAGAACCTGCCGCACACGTGGACAGCTTCAGCCTTAAAAGCCATGGAGTTGCCGTAGAAGCCATGATTTTTCTCAGGTGTTTTGATATTTTATAGACATGTAAATTGAAAACAATGACAATATGCTTGGGATTAATGTAATACTGATACAGTACGTGGAGTGTTTGCTTTCAGTCTTGAATGCTCTCTCTGTAAATTATGTTGGGGGAGAGTGTCCCATGTTCCATTTTTTATCATTATTGTTTTGATTTGGGATCTACTTTGCATTGTTATTACTAATATTTTATAATATTATTTTATTTTATTTTTACAGCACTTTGGTCAACTGTTGTTTTTTTTAAAATGTGCTATATAAATAAATTGACATTGACATACAAAATAGATAGATAGATAGATAGATAGATAGATAGATAGATAGATAGATAGATAGATAGATAGATACTTTATTGATCCCCAAGGGGAAATTCAAGGTCTCAGTAGCATACAGACATCACACACAACATGCACTTACAGAAATGGTAAATATAAGTATAAACATATAACCAAACTCCACTGTACAATAGAGACAGTAGAAGATAAGAAAAACTAACAAAACTAAATACTAAATATACTATATAAATTAAATAAAAAAATCCACAGTGTGCTTGAGGGTGATCAAGCATGAGACGCTTGCAGTGACAGGGGCGGGACTGGCCTGTAGTTCTGTGTGCATGGTGAGGTGCTCAAGAGAGTGAGTGTCATGGTGAAGGTGCAAAAGGTAGTCCAACAGTAGTCCTGTAGTTCTGTGTGCATGGTGAGGTGCTCAAGAGAGTGAGTGTCATGGTGAAGGTGCAAAAGGTAGTCCAACAGCAGTCCAACAGTGCAGGAATAAGGTCTAGAGACCAGCATAAATAATATGGACAAATAAGAGAGTAAAGTATAATGTAGACAAGGTAATATAAAAAACTATGTCAGTGCAAGAATAGGTCGAGGTAATAGGGTTACAGCCATTCAGTATTGTAGCAGACGCCATTGGTCATGTGTGCTAATATAGCATGAAAAACAGTGTAGCAGTAAAACAGTAAAAACATTAGGCTGTGGACAGTAGCAAACAGTAGTAAAGCAGTAGTGGGCAGTCAGTACTCAAACATGGACAGGATGGAGAGGCAGACAGACTATGCAGAGAAGTCTATCTCTCCTCTTCCCTTTAGTGAAGCAATTCATGAACAGATGGAGTGATATGTTTGATATGTTTTCTTTTTGCAATAGTGTCAAATAGCATTAGATAGGGATGAACACATTACAACCATAACTATACTGGTTATAGGAGAATAAGTGAAGAGTTCAGATGCAAAAGTTTCTAAATTGTTTGACCACATTTTCTCAATGTGATTTTAAATGAGCACCAAAAAACTGGTTCCTATAGGCTCCCTTTTTTGCATATGGAAATCGACTAATATTTTCATAGACCAGGAAGAGAGTGTTATTTGGTGTGTTTTGAAGCATAGTTGTTTGGTGTGTTTTGAGCATAGTTAAATATTGACAGCCTTTACAGCCTTTGCATAACCCCACTCTGACTTTGCATAACCCCACTCTGACCCTATACTGCCATCTTGTGGCAAAGCTATGCCCATGCACCCAAATGTTTTGTATTTTAGAATCCATGCTTATATCATCCTTATGACAATAACATATACAAATGAAAATGTATCAGACTGACCTCTGCAGCAGCTTGTAGTGTTCCTCCAGACCAGTCCTGTAGACTCAGCAGCATGTGAGCACCTGAGGCCCACAGATGACACCTCCTGAGGCCTGCTGCTGCATGGAGCCTGCTGCTACCTGGAGCCTGCTGCCCACAGGGCCCACATGATGGCACCTGTAATTCTGTAGTAATTCCGGCAAAAATTGACCCCAGGGTGTTTTTCTGCAAAAAAAGTGGTGTTTAGCGAACCCGGAGTGTATTACAGAAGACTGTTAAGAACACTTACCAACTGTTCCCCTACCAGCTCCTCTCGAAGGAAAGTCATTACCTGATCTCAGTCTTCTGTGAGATTAAAGGATAATTCCGGTATTTAGCATGTTGAGTCCCTTTTCTGGTTTGTTTTGGATGAACTAGAGAGGGTAATAAGTGATACCAGACCAACTGACACTCACTGGTCACATCCTACAGGGTCAGACATTAAAAACATAGGCTACTGCAACTAACACTGCTGGCCTGGCATTATGTCTTCAGGGTGTGTTATACAGTCACTGTTAGTATACTTTACTAACTATGACACTAATTATCCTGGTTTTTCAAGTCACAGGTATAACGGAGTGGTGTGAGTATACATTTTTAAAACAATATTTCGCACATGGCTAAATATGATTAGTTATCGCTGAGACTAATCCTGGTCTGACCCAGGCGTGGAACAAAATCAGGACCCATCATGCGGTTGATCTGGATCAGACCAGCGCCAGTCTGATTCATATGAGGCCAACCAGCGAGAACAATGTAGGTTAGATTATCCCAAAGGGCCTAGCCTGGATGCAAACCTCTCTTTTGGCTTGGGTCACCAGAGAATTGGAAAGTGGTTCATTTACATTAGTGTCTCTGACTTTGGTAGCTAACCCAATCTCCGTCCTTCCCACAGACACACACAAACTACCCTCTCTTTTTTCTCTCACTCTTGCTCAACCACATCAAGTATCCATGGATCAGACAGGCTCGAAACTTGCAGATCCTTCATTATTTCTACTTCCATTATCCTCCTCGGAAAGAGTCTTCACTGACAGTGTTGAGAGCACATTTCAAATCATAACAATGTTTTCACAATAATAAAACGTGACAGCATGGTCGTAATTTGAATCTCATGACACAGGCCTATGAATGATGAATGTCCAGTTTACATTGTGATGGTCAAAAAAAAAAAAAAAAAGTTGGTGAGTGGGTGTGTCGCGTCCGTGACCTAGCGCTCTCCTTTGAGTCTGATTGGCGGATGCGAATCACGCTCCCGTGCAAGTAGTCGCGAGAGTTAACGCAGCGGTTTCCCATGGTGACTGACTGTGAGTGACAAGCAGGTATCAAAGCTAGCTTTCACATAGTATATGCGAGAGAGATGCAAGTTTTTCGTGAAAGGTGCAAACACGCAAATTAAGCAATCACAGCAGACGTGACAGCCTTTGGCATTTTAGGGATTCTTGGTGTTCGTAGCTGATAACCGGATGTTATATTGAGAAAGCCTGTGTGTTGCATTTTAGCAAGTGAATTGCTTCGCTATCCTGCTGGCTTCTTTTCCCATTTCTCCCACTGTTTTGGAAGCGCTGTGGTGGAATCATAACGTTAGGTAAACCCATTTTGCAGACAACTAGCTTTAGCAAACCATCAGCATACAGAACTCCTGTTGACTCCTGCCTGAGAATTGGGTGTCCTTAGAAACATATTTTCGTGGATCACACCATCTGAAGGCTCGTCTTGACAGCCATACGTCTGCTGTCAGTGCCGTTTGACATCCAGTCGGGGTTTCTTTGAAGGTAGGTGCCAAAAATGCTAGGCTAGCTAGCTAGCAGTGTGGGCTATTCAACCAGTTAGCTTGCTAAACGCCATCATCTGTGCTTTGATAACTAGGTATCTTCCTCACTTTTATTTTCACCACACGCCATTGTCTGTCACTATGTGTTAGTACTCTGAAGAATGTAAGATCGTGCACATTTTTTTCATATTTGAGCATTTACACTCAGGTTAGGCCGACACGCTCATGGAAGTGCCTGCAGGACAAAAATCGACGACACTTCATCACATTCTTTTTATTATTATTATTATTCTCTCCAGTATGGCTCGAATTGTCTGAGTGTTTCCCATAACGTGTGCATGTTGTGCATTACTTTGCAGAGTATGGTTTAATTTTATTTCTCGTATGACGTGCGAAACTGCATGGATGCTCCACGTTATGGCATTTGCCATAGTAAGCAAAACCGTAAAGCAAAACCCCTGTGTGCAGTGTAGCGTTCTCTGTATTACTTAACGTTAGTGCTTCAGTGGAAAGATCTGTAGGTTACCTTACAGGTAACATTAACCCTTCCCACTGCCGTTCCATTATGCCATGCAGTGTCGTTAGCCTAAGACTGGTGAAACTAGATAATGTGCCTGCCTACTTTTGTGTTTAGTGAAACACTCCTAAATTATTCACTACATAGGCCTACCCTTTGTTTAGTCGCGTGGTATTTCAATCATTAATATGGGGTGCTGGAATTAGGATGGATTTTGAGCTGTAAGTGTGTTATGATTGTAACTTTTGCCCTGATCACTTAAGTGTGTGGTGGTATTTTACCCTTCCTCACTGCAGGGGCTGTATCCTGGACATCACAAAACTGGCGGACATGGATGAACAGAGTGTTGAGGTGAGAGACCTGGTACTCCGACTTGTCCTAATACATGTGGAGGGTTCTTTTTGGCTACTGTCAAGGTTTAGGCTAGGTACTGTAGATATGTTCTAATTTCAGTTTCAAAACATCTTTGCATGCCTCTGCTGCTGAGAATATGGACTCTTCATCTTTACGAACAGCACATAGCAGTGTAGAGAGAGAGAAAGAGAAAGAGAGAGAGAGAGAGAGAGAGAGAGAGAGAGAGAGAGAGAGAGAGAGAGAGAGAGACCCATCTTTACCAACAGTATACAGAGCAGTACACACACACACACACACACACACACACACACACACAGGCAGAGATATAGAGAGAGCTCCTCATCTTTACCAACAGCATATCAAAGCAGTACACACACACACACACACACACATACAGAGCTCTTTATTTTTACTGCCAGCATAAAGATGGTGCGGCTCCTCCTGATCTGTGCCTGTAAGCGGCTGCTGCTCTGTGCCCATCTACCCCTCTGCTCAGCGCTATAAATATCAGCTTTGTGCCCCTCTACCCCTCTGCTCAGCTCTATAAATATCAGCTCTGTGCCCCTCTACCCTCTGCTCAGCTCTATAAATAGCTGCTCTGTGCCCCTCTACCTCTCTGCTCAGCTCTATAAATAGCTGCTCTGTGCCCCTCTACCTCTCTGCTCAGCTCTATAAATAGCTGCTCTGTGCCCCTCTACCTCTCTGCTCAGCTCTATAAATAGCCGCTCTGGCAGACAGGCCT